>NC_061113.1:107120255-107154002 GCF_002878395.1 Capsicum annuum | reverse complement strand
GATTTCAACCTCTGAGATTATGGGGGTCGTATTTGTCTATTTATATTTAATTGTACCTAATGGGTTATGGGCCAGATATGTAGTGATGGCTATTTCTTCATCATTATTATTCCAATTATTTAGTATTAGAATTTAGAGAGTTGTTATAGGTTTTCCTTCAACCCTTGTCTTATTTTATTTATCTCACATTATATTATATTTATATTATGATTTACCGTAGTCGACTAATGATGCCTACTGAATACCCATGGCTTTAGTACTCATGCTATGCCTTCTTACCTTTTGGAGTAGATTCGAGTACTAGATATCACCATTGATGTTGTGATCGTGCTGGTTAGAGTTTAAGGATAGGGTGAGCTCTCGAAGTCAGAGTTGACCTTTTCTCCATCATATATTTATGAATATTCTTTCAATTTTTGAGAATGATGTAAAGAGACTGATGTATATTTAGATATGATACTACTCATATTGTTTTAGATTATTGGGTCTTGTACAAACTTTACAAGGTCATGGGATGTTGTTACTCATATGTTTTTTTATCTTACATTATGATACCATTATCCTTATTTTTATAACTTAATTTCTGTTACTTATATACTCCAACATTTATTCCCTTTTTTCCAACTTGCCCATTGCATATAGCTATGAGATACAGTTTGGCTTACATATAGGTGGGGTAAATTAGGTGCCATCATGACTCGTAAAATTGGCTCTTGATAGTTTTGCCTTTATAGGGTCTGTTATAGAAGGTTTAACCTCTAATCGCCATTATTTTTATTTGATCTCTTCAATTAATATGTCATATCATTTTATTTCATGCTTCTTTCATGGTTGGGACTTTGCGCCTTCAACTAATAAAATAGAGATAGACCATCACATTGATTTAATGTGGAAAGTATAGTAAAAGTAAATTAGCACCATGAATAAAATAGTGCATTTTTAATGGATGGAAAATATTGTTACTCTAATAAAGGAATAGGTTAAATGGGTAGCTCATGAGGGGTCGCAT
This sequence comes from Capsicum annuum, assembly GCF_002878395.1. NCBI lineage: Eukaryota > Viridiplantae > Streptophyta > Magnoliopsida > Solanales > Solanaceae > Capsicum > Capsicum annuum. The sequence goes on along the minus strand of NC_061113.1, from coordinate 107,152,993 downwards.
ATAAATAAATGGTCTTTGAAATTTACCACCAAATCTTGGTGGACTTTGGTTCAGCACTAATTGGAGCCCACAACCAGGGATAATATTTTAAGCCCCTATCAAGCTTCTTTATTATTAGGCATCGTGGAGGACTAAAAGATTGATATTTCTAGGTTGATAGATCGAGAGATTTACTATAGAGTTGTTGAGTTAAAGAAGAGCATACGATTTTTGTGAGTGGTCAGTAAGCTATGTTGAGTTAATGATTGATATAATCATGTGCTATTTGTGGTTGATCATTTTATTTTAATTTGTCAAAATACTAATCCTAGGTTAATTTATGATCCGACAAACCCTATTTACAAGACAAAGATTGTAGCAGGTGATGCATTATTAGGGATGGGATTCCTAACTGGCATGAATGTGGATATTAATATGCCCAGTTTTTTTTCTTTGGGTCCATACCTATCGAGTCCCAAGTTGAGGCCTTGAGGATGGAGACCCATGGTACTGTTGATGCCATAACTTCTTCTAGTTAACTCTTATCTTCAACTCATTTCATATCAATTCAGACACCATCCATGAGTTGCCTAATTATCAGTGGGTATGTTCTAGTCACTAATGATCTCCTAAATAAAATTCTAAAAATGTTAACCACTATTGAGTTGAGGGTTAGCAAGATCGAGAATAGGGTCCAACCAAGGGTAAAAGGTGAGATTAAGATAAATATGCAAGGGATGTAGACCCATTTTGATAGTTTTTAGAAGAGGAAAAATGATAAGCTTTAGGGTGTCAAATTTTATAATTGATTAAGATTAGAAACGATCTCATTCCCTTGATGCTATAGTTGAAGAATTGTCGTCTAGATAATTTTTAGTATTTTTATTATAACCATGCCTATGATAGAGGATATTAAGTATGTTGAAGTGCCTGAAATATGTAGCAATAATGCCAAAGAAAAGAGTGTCAATGATAAAGGGGATCTAGACCGGTGAAAGAGAAAGAGCAGAAGAGATAAAAAAAAGTACAAGAAAGTAGTAGCCTAGAGTAAGCAGTCCTCCCCAGACCAGTTGTCTGAGAATCATAATTGGTGAATGGAGCCTGCAACTCCATAGTTTGAGAGGTCCTGAGAGCTGTCTTTTGCATTTTTTTAGAGTGGCGAGAGTAGGATAGTTATCGCCATGGGTTTTTCACCTTTGAATGCACTAACCTCCATAGGTAATAACGCTGTTTTGGGTGCTTAATCAATAGATAAAGCCATGATATTAGAGATTAGGTGAGTTTTGAGACCCAGCAGCTAATATGACCATATACGATGCCAAAAACTCTACAGCTGTATCATTATAACTTGTTCTTTCTTTTGAAAGTATAGTCATGTAGCGTGGTCATTGCACGGTCTCTAAGTTCGGGGTGAGGATGTACCAATACTCGAGGGTTTTGGTTGACATTTTTTTTTTCCATCTAGTTGTGCTACTATAGTAGAGCCATCATGTTTATGATTTTAAGTTTTATGTGTTGTGTTTTGTTTTTATGTTGGTTTTTTATGTTTGATTTTATGAAAATATGGGAATCTCATTGAAATCATGTTTTAAATGTTTTGATGTTGATGTTTAATGGATACTCTTCTTAAAAATTATTTTAGAATGTTTGTTTTGTATATGTTGAACTAACCAATGTGGATATTATTATGGAATTATTATTTTAGACTTAATAACTATAACTTAGTAATACATAAACTGCATAGGTAGTAGTTGATTGTGTAACCCCGTGCTATGTGCGTTGGAGGTACTTAGTTTAGTTGTGTGTATGTGATTTGGAACATACCTGGTTAGTCTTGCCTAGGTTATAGGATAGGTGGTTATGAAGGTATCATTGGCCATTCTTAAATAGTCCACTTTTAACCTATATTGCCTACAAATAGAATGAATATCCCCTGTTTTTGAGTTTAAGCCTTAATAGACCAAGTTTTTTCATCAGCTTATTCACCTTCCTTATTGTGATTATAATGGACCTATTTTATCCCTAGTCCTTCTTTGGACATTTTGAACCTCAACTCTGACAAATTTCCTAAGTTGAGAATGACTATCATAGGGTGAATAGCACAAAGTGGTTATGGAGAATAAGTTAGTAAAAGAAGAGAGATTTGATGTGATGAGAATTAAAAAGAAGAAAAAATAAATAGTGTAAAAAAGAGAAAGGTATAAACAAATCACACCCAACATAAAAAAAACAAATAAAATTAAAGAAGAAGAAAATAATAGCAATTGAGAAGTGAAGCAAAATTAGTGAAGCTGATATCGCCCAAACTATACCCTCTAAGAATATACAATGCTGTCACTGTCAATATATAGTAACCCAACTATGTTGGGGTCGATCCCATAGGGAATAGGTCGAACTCATAGCTCGAACTTTCTAAAGTAGCCGATAGTTTTGGTAATAAATAAGGGGTTCGAATTAATAGATAAAAGTAATAGTATTTGAATGCTTTTGGTTGTAAACAATCTGAAACGAACACTAGGACTATGTTCACCTTGGCTTCATAACTCAGTAGGTTTCTCGTACTCAATCCAGCTAACTCACCACCTCACATATAGAATCTGACAAGCTTGGATTTACCATCTGTCATGTGAACGTGTTGGTAAATTTCTCCCTTTACCATGTGAGTCTTAGGTTGCACCATACTAACCCTTTTATTTGATCCCAATTTAACTATCACCTTCAATGGGTCTCAATTTATTAGACATTGATTGATAGTCTCGAATCACTACTATAATTTTCTTTTCCTAATCTTGATATCTATTGTGAAAACAATCTCAAATATGGGTTATTTCTTAGAGTTGGCCACCACTAATAAATAGATTAAATGGAAGATTAGAATACAAGTGTGAATGATGATCAAGAAGAACCTTACACTCCCCTTACTTCATTATTCTGCAAAGGTTCCGACAACCCTAGATAAGGGAATTAGCTACCCATAGTTTCAAAACAATATATGTAATTTAATAAATAAATCATCTGAATAATCTCACAAATAATTGTTGAAGAAAAACCAATGTCTTAAATTAATTTAGAAACAACAAACTTAGAACAAAAATCCCAAAATCAAAAGTCAATAATGGAATCAAAATATGTTTGTAAGAGTATAAAGTGCATAACCTAATAAAAGAGTATCTCAAGTGTATTTATAGTTTTTCAAAATAACAAATAAAACCTTACCAAAACAAACTAGGAAAATTAACTAGGCAATGGTCATACCTCAGGAAAAGTGTCATCTAAATTGATGATGACTCGTTGTAATCTCCTTTGCCTTCTTCCTATGTTGGGTGATGATGACTCATGCTCAGACCTGGCGAGATGTTACCTCAATTCTTTTTGACTCTAGTATATTTTCATCTTTTAGTACTTTTTCTCTGTTGTCAAAATGACTCCTGTCTATAAGTTATTTCCTAACACAATGACTCATAATCTTCTTCCATTTCCACTAGGGATTCAACTGGGTTGTCTTCAGGACTTTTTTCCCTTTGCTCAGAACAAATCATACTATGACTTGTAGTCACTCATAAGGAGTTGTGGTTAGCCTCAACTTTTGCCTTTGGAATTAGCAACCTTCTATTATCACCACAACTTGTACTATGAGTCGTATAGTGAGACGGCGACTCATAGTCAAGTTAGTAACTTTGATTCTTCTAATATTTTTCATAGAATTTTTCTCCACATCACTTCCAACCTAGTTAACCTACCGCACACACTAAACACACATCATATCTTAGAAACAAACTAAGTATTTGTAGATTTTCATATTTTTAAGCATTTAAGATTGCATGAAACCATGGCACATCAACACCCTCAACATAAGAAACACAAAAAAAAACAAAACAATAAATTACACTACCTTCCTATTTTACTTATTCAAACAAACTATGTATCCCAATATAGCATAATAACATAATATAAGGTAATCAAGCTATGGCATCACATTATCATCAAACAACCATGCATATGTACAAATTACACTACCCAAATAAATACACAACTAGCAAATCACCCCATGTTCCCTCACATCAAAAAGTTCCACTCACTTAGATAGAGTATACATGTTAATGCAGGGAAGATCATGAGAAAATCACACTTACAAAAAAGTTCTAACAAAGTGTAAAAAATGCCATTGGATTGCCCTTATTTTCCTGTTCTTAGCTTTCAGACTATCAGATTAGGATCTCTATAGGACTTTACATAGTTTGTTATATAGTCTTGGGGCTGGTAATGAAGGTAGATTTTCCTTTTCTGTGCCCTAAATTCTAGCACCCCTTCCTAGGGAATCTCCTCACAAATTTCTTAATATAAAATCTTAGCTACGTCAATCTCATTGTCATCCACGATGCCCGCAAGCAAAGTTGTCATCCATGATGCCCGCAAGCAAAGCATCTTTTTCTAGAGTGAGAAAATTATCCCTATTTGTGGGACTCAAACAATGATGCACCAACATGCACCACACCTTTGAAGCAAAATTTAAGATAACCTTTGTAATCCATGTCAAAAAGCATATTCCTCCACTAGCCACCACAGGCACCTCCTCCTGCATCATAGAAATAATACAAGCTATCCACTAAAAGTTAGTGAACTTATGTGTTGAACCAATTTGTTTCATTTTCACCTACCTTATTCCATCCATGCGATAATCGATCTCAGTAATATTGTTGACAGCTTAAAATCGGGCCCATGAAGGAATTTGGAAATGGTGTATGTTGAGATGCTCACCCGAACAACTCTAATTATAACTTTCATCAATGGGTCAGAACAATTTCACAATTACCCCTGTGGATACAACCGCTTCCTCTCTATCTTTTAAGCTGCATAAAATTTATGGACCAATGTCGGGCTATATAGTAATGGAGCTCTGGTCATCCACTGAATGTGGTAATGTCTAAATTTTTCCTTAAATTTTGAAATCTTAGACATACCGATAGTACTAATCTTTTGCTCTAAGTAGAACCCGCTCGTCAAAATTTGGGTAGCGTGATATCACTTTCTCAGTTATATAACTCTTGCATCTCGGGGTACCCCTATGTATTAATAATGGCCACAGAGGAAATCTTAACCTTGAGTGGTGCAACGGGTGTTAAAGGAGGTTGTATTTCTATTGGGACATCACTAGACTAACTCTCCCCTTCCTCTGCTATATCTGACCCCTTATGATTAGACTCCTGATTTTCAAACCTATTATTTTTAGCCTCTTCTTCCTAATTCTCACCTGTCAGTCTAGAGTCATCTCTTGACTCACTATCCTCTTCAGACTGAGGCAGTGAGTGAGGTGGTGATTAAATAGGATTTTTCATCCTTGGCCTAGAGGGTGATGGAGAGTCTTTCACTGGCTCATCTTTAGAGCCACGAGGTAGGCTCTTTATTATGTTCTTTGCCCCTCTAATGGGTATTCTTTAATTGAGACACTTGACACACCATCATCAGTGGAGTCATTGTTAAGATGATAAGTAAAAGGGCAGGCTGGCCTCTTTGGTGTTTGCTTCTTGGTAGAATCATTGGGTTCCATTGGTAACTGTTGAAGTACACATACTAGTTAATCCAAGAAAATGAAATAAAAATAGGAAAATTAAACAAATTTGTTATAGTAGATGGAATCCTATGACTCAGGGTACAACTCATTAGATGAGGCCACGAGTCATACTGAAAGTTGTAGGTTAAAAGAGGTATATGGAGAATTCATTATTCGGGTCGTAAGTCCTTCAAGCGAGCCAATGTGCCAGATAATGACTTGTCACCAACACTTGTGGTATTACCAGAAACATTTGTTTAATGTACTCCATGCCCATTTACCATGATTCTACTCTATTAGTCATATAGTATGACAATGACTAGTAGTTCGAGTCGTGGTGTGACAAAAAACCACACTCCTTTCTACACCCTTATTCGCTATGGCTATGATTCATGTAATGTCTCATTATGTGACCATATAATTTATTATGAGTCTCGTAGCTACTGTAACATATATGTTTAGAGGATTAAGTGTCTATTTTCACATACCAAATGGGTACTCAGACTTCCCCATGGGTTCAATATTTACAACACACTTCTAATTCATCCCTATAATGACTTTTCTGCACAAATTTCATTTTACTCCTATTTCTTATTCATAATCATCATGTTTCCCAAGAATAACCCTGTTTAACTTCAATGAAAAAAAATATGAACAAGGAATCCAAGCGTCTTATACTATATTGAACATCAATTTTAAGTGATATAACATGTAAAGCAAGAATCTTACTTGAATAGTTTTCTTGGATCCTTTAAAAAGATTGACAAATATTTTCCCTGGTTTTAGAGAAGGGAAACTTTGGGATATTCTTGTACTTCTGATAATTTAGGGACAAGTTATGAGTTTACTTTAAGAGTTAATGACTCAATTTTTGGAATGGAGGGAGTCTCGGTCATTTAAAATATAAATAGAATCAATTTTTAGACTTAATACCTTTTTATGTCATTTAAAGAGAATTGGGTCGACCTATCAAGACCATGATGTCTATCCTGAAAACGAGTTGATGTAAGATCCAATAGCACAAGTGTCTGTGCCTTTCTACCTCCCAGTATTCCACCCTTGGTTTGTGAGAGAAATATGATCTAATATTCTGATGCTACCTCCTTATGTAGGAGCATGAATGCTCTGCAAGTAATAGTATCTGCCATAGCTTTAGAACTGTTATTAAGGGCTTGATAGAATATTGCAATAAAGTGGTTTCTCTTACTTCTATGGCTAGGCAACATCATCAACTTTTTCTTAGACTGAAAACAAGCCTCATACATTAATTCAGAAAGTAAATACCTGAAAATATATATCTTATCCTTCAACTGTAGCATTCTGGCGGAGAGAAGAAATAGTTTCAAAACTATCTCTAACACTTGTTCCACGTAGTGTGGAATCTCAAAGAAGTTCCCCTAACAATAATATAGCTTCACCAAATAAAGATAAAGGGAACAACCAGAGTCTCAACTTATTTTAATCTAACCCAATTATAGTGTATAAAGTGAAAATTACAATAAAACAGATGAGGTACATGTTTTCATCATTGATCGGTAAGCCCATAATGTTTTCATCATTGATCGATAAGCCTGCAAACAAACCTTTTAGATTCAAAAACTAAATCATAATAGTAGTAATGTCAAACATCATATTTTGTGGCAATACAGGAGGAATGATAGCTCCTAACTTTCTAGGCTCAATGTATCCCAAGTCCTCTTTCGGATGATCATATATTGGAAAGTACTAATAGGTTGGGTGTAATTATTCTCTATTGCTTCTATCTCTATTGAGTTCTACTCGACTATCAACTACGGGTCTCTGTCTCACTCTATCTACCTCTCGAACTGCATATTGGGTAGCCCTATTATCTATCTTTTATTGTTCCTGAAAAAGTAATCACATAATGGTTTTCTATACTATGTCTTCAGAAGGTGGGGAAGGCAAGTCTTGTGGATCATCTTAAGGATGCTCATGATTAGCTTCACGACCATGCTGTGATATTCTACCATTCTACTATATAGGTTATTTCCAGTTCAGGATCAAGTAAGAGTATGGGATTGCTTTTAATCCTCATGCTAGGAACACACCATCATATGCCCCAAGAAGAATAGAAAAATAAAACTTTATTCATTCGTAATTGCATTCCTCGACAACAACATGATGAGTGGTGATTTTACCACTCACTCGTACTTAACATTCGTACACATTACCTTGTTTTGGATGAATAAATGAGACTTAGTTTTAATTAAATGCACTAATATCCACTCTTTGTAGGCATAGAGTTAAAGAGATAGAAATATATGAAATTGAGCTCAAAATAGTCAAAAAGGGAGCAAAAAAGTATAGATGAAGACCTAGAACAAAAGGGCCTCATTTACCATGGTCGTGGTGTACTGACCACGATTGCGGCGGTCAAGAAGGGTTAATACATCACAGTCTTATTTACCAATCACAGTAGCGGCCATGCTGGCGTAATCCGAACTTAGCAGAAAAGTTCAACCCAAGGGTAAAACTAGAAATGTACGTGGTTGATGCCAATTTTGGTGAAAATGACCCAAACCCTTGATTCATGTATCATATTCCATCTTTCCTAATTTTTAGGATTTAGCTCTTAACTCCATAGCCTTTACTTTTGGACAATAAAATATTGTATAAGTTTTTGGTGTAGAATTCATTAGAGACTTTCTAAGTGGAATATTTGCTCACTACCGTTATTGATATTGTGGAAGAGCCAAGTTTGAAGTAACATTCTCTTAAATCTTCAAAAATTCATTTCAATGGAGATTATGGGAATATCTATGCTTATTTATCTTATGTGTAGCTAAATCACCCTCTAAGGGTTATGTATGAATAGGGGTTAAAGTGTGTGTGGGTTGTTATTGTTAGCATCTATTTGGTAATTCATGCTTATAGGTTTTAGCATTGCTATGCTAATTTTTTTTGGATATGATGGGTGAAAACCCCAAATACCCATATGGATATGATGAGTGAAATCTCCAAGCTCTAGAAAGCTCAAGGCCATCTTCAAAATAAGAATTTTATGTGAAGTGTAGGAGTCCAACCATCCTTGAAAGAGGGATGTGGAAACCAAAGCAATGATATACAATTATTTTTTGTTGTTTTCTAAATATTCACTATCTTAGACATAAAGCTGAATGTGAGGTTGACTATACCATGGGTATTATCCAATAAATAAGGGTGCCTAGAAAGAGGTTGTGGTTATGAATTATTGAACACACCTATTAGGTATTCGAAATAATCAATGGGTGAAAGTTTGGTGTTTTATCGAAAGACTAGCATCAAAATCTATAACCAATCCTACCCATATTTGACTTACTAAATTGATGTTGATTACTAACTCCTATATGTCACTCCCTTAGTAATGCATAATCCCGAGATTCATGTATAATTTGTAAAACTTTAATGATTTGTAGCCCTGGATTTATACTAGAGAAACCTAAAAAGAAAATTAGTGTAGAAACCTATCTCCCCTATTTTATATTTTTGTACCATTTGTTTGAATTTAACTTGTATCATCATTTCAAATTTATTTGTTCACCACTCATATTATTCCTCGTGGATTCGACTCCGACTCCAAAGTTGGGTAAATATATTTATGATGACCACCTTGTACTTAATTTGATGTGTAAGTTGAGCATTATCAATAAATGACATCGTTGCTGGGGAACAACTTTTGGTATTAAGTTAGTTTGGAATTTTAGTTTACTTGCTTGAATTCAAGCTTGTAAATATTTTTTTGTAATTTTCTTTACTGTGCGTAGATTTTCTTTTATTTCTACTTTTGGTAATGGCATCTTCCAACAAATTTGAAATTGGTGGTTAGAACACCGATATTAATGGTCTATGTCTATATTGTGATAGACCACACTTCACGAGATATTTTCTCTATGCTCACCAAAAATAGACAGGATCACCATCTCGATCTTATAGGAAGTATGGTTGTACCTCATGTGGAAGTCAAGATGGACATAGGGATGAATGTCAAAATACCCCTCCTTCCTATTATGCTAACCAAATATCTAGTTCTTATTATGTAATTAATACTTATTATGATGAGAAAAAGGAAGAGCAACACATTGAGTCCAATAGTTGTGACCCAAGGTTGTTAACTATTTTGGATCGGGTTGATGCAATGGGGGAGAATATAGAATACATACATCAAGAATGGATAAGTGTCAAGAAGGAGGTAATGGGAAAAGAAAAAAATCTTGTAACAATCCTTATCATGCCCATCTCCCGAGTAGAGTTTTCACAAGGAGAGAAACAAAGCTATGATGACAAGCTTGGTAGCGAAAACTCCTCAGTGATTTCCCAACCATCTGACTCATATGAGGACGAAGAATACAAAATAAAATAAAGGATACTAGAGTCAAGAGAAGAATCAAATCAAATCTCTTATAATGGCTCTAATTCATTTTAAGGTTAAGATGTTTCGGAGGAGGCTAACCCAAAATTATGTGTTGGACCTCGTTCAAACCATTTTACAACATTATGCTTTGAGGATCCATCCCTTTGAAAAAATGGATAATTGTGGGATGAATGAGTCCTACCATTCCAAAGGAGCACATAGAACCCCATTCATCTATGTCTAAGGAGTTTAATTTCAATGTACAAGGAATGACCTATTGATGTACTCACTTTTACCCAAGGAGGCAATTCAAAAATATAATATGATATTGGGTAAAGGGTTCACATCTTCAAAATAATGAGATCGAAGCTTGCTCGCCATGCCCTCATATTTTCCAGGTTTCATCTTAGAAAATTTAGATCTTCTGTCCCTCTGCTGCTCATTGTATATTTAAAGAAATCTGGGATAGAGATTCAAATTTTCTAAGTGGAAACATAAAATAAAGTAGTGGAGGTATCACGCCACTATGTTAAACTAACCTCTTGATTGGAGGCAAGTTATCAGGCCACGAAAAGTGGAACATATTCTTTTTCATTTAGCATGCTAGAGTACATTTCAAATTTTTTTTATGCACATGCATAATCCATAAAATATGGTGCTAAGAGGCATTTTGATATAATTTGAAAAAGAAAAGTGTGAAATTGGCTAGTTTTAACTGAGTAGAAAAGACAAGAACCACAGTTGTCTGGTCTCAGTTACTGCGATTACGGTCCATGCCTTCGCGATCGCGGAGGTCGCATAAACATGATTGCAGAATTATGACCACGACTGCGGTCTAACCAGTTTAAAAAAATGTTCAAATTCCATTTCCCCACATATTTTTTCCAATTTATCTATCAAAATACTCTCAAATTTGTGATTTTGCATTGCATTTTCAAGTACCAACTCATCATGTGCATCCTCTAATTCGGTAAGTTGTCTCAATTTCCTTGGTTTTGTTATAATCACATGCTTAGAAGACGTAGTGTAGAAAATGGCCTAAATTAGGGTTTTCAATTGCTAAAGACATATCTCGTTGAAATTTTTGTTGTGGTTGGCTATTATAGTAGGTGTACAAGCTAATGGGGAAGTCTTGAGTACCCAAATTTAAGCTTTAAAAGGTTGAAATAATCGTGTACTCCACGTGTTTGATTGAATTCCCCTATGAGTTTAGTTTAAATTCGTTCAAGTTTAGGGGCCACAATCATACATTCTAGGTTTTAGTTAAGCATTTATAATGTTGTCTTACTTAGTTGAAAAAAAGAATTGGGGATATAATATTATTTGGAGCACTATATAGAAGCTATAAATTTTGGTCTCAGGTACTGCGATTGCAGTCCTAAAGACCACGATCGCATCACCACAGTCACAGTCTACACTCTGCGATTACCATGCCTGAGTGCAAATTGAGTTAGACATAAGAATTTCTGCACATCCTTAGCTTCCCCTGAAACATTCTATAATGCTACCACTTTATTATTTAATATAGCATGCTTCTGGTACAATAATACGAATGTTGGCCTAAGTTGCATTTTTTATAGGTTCTCAGCCTCAGAGATGGAGAGATTTGACAACACCAGATTCATGACACTAGAACGTCCGAACCTTTACAATGCAGATTTGAATAAGACTAAATTACTCCCTGAAAGAGGTATTAGCTTGGATAATGTAGAGGAAAATTTCACAAGCATTCATGCTAGACTCACTCAAATAGGGTGGCTATGCTTTGCCTCAGAACCCTGTGTTGCTAATGAGCATTGGGTGCGTGAATTCCATGAAAAATGAAGTGAGCCAGGGACCTGGATGGCAAATATTTATATGCTGGAAAGATGTTCCCTGGGCCACTACTAAGAGGGATATTCTTATGAATGACTTCACAGCTAAGGCCAGACTTTGGCTGAATATTATCTCTACCCGAGTATTACCATGTACTGATATAATAATGCAAGCTCGAATAGTGACCTATATTTTCTATGGCATCACCCTGAATGTGCGCTATATTATGAATTCAGAATGGAGGTATATCATAAAATAATGGAGGTACCCATCTTTTCCTCCCATCCTTTATTACAAAGCTATGTAAGAGGGCATAAGTGGAAGAATGCTACAGATGCCTGGGTGCTCCTAGGACCCTGTATCTTTCCACTAAAATTTAGAGGTGAGGGTGCCTAGGCCAGAGATAGAAGAGAAAGGTGGACTTTGGCAAATCGACCTAGGAGGACACAAACTTTTATAGGCCTTTATTAGTTAACCCCCTTGATGACATATCAGGTAAGATGTGGGTTGATAGAGAGATACTATCTAGACTTTCTCAAGGACTGGGAGAGTCTTCTACTACTCGTCACTCATATATAGCTTAGTTAGACTATGAGAGTTACAGGAAGAAGAAAGAAATAAGGGAGAAACTATTTCCCATTTGGAGAGAGCTTATTCAGCCTTGGCTTCATCATATAGGAACCTTAGGGAACCATATAAGAAAATAGTGAAGAGAGAGAAAAAGCAAGATAAATTTTTTAAGAAGTTGTAGAAGGGGGTGAAGGGTATCTTCAAGGTGCTCAAGCCCAACCATCGACTACCTCCCTGCTGATTGATTTACTGATGAAGTTGGGGGTGATTGTGTAGAGTCAGTGAGAGAGTATAACTCTTAATACATCTTCAGGGAGACCCCTACTACTCTTGTTTTCTTAGACATGCAGTGGGGAAACAATATTCTTTTAGTGTGGGGTGCCCCCAGATTTGTGTTATTTTGATGATGCGTGTCTGGATATTTCTCTTTATGTTTTTAATTATTTTGGGATGATGCATTGATATTTTTTTAATTGTGTTTTTAAAATGCTATATTTTGGACACTCGGTTGGTGTCTGCATTTTATGGATTATCATATTTTTCTTCTAATTCTAGTTTTTCTTTTTTTACTCTAGCTTTGTTTTTTATTTTGATCATACAAGGCTAACTTTAGCCCATGATGGATTGCATGATGAAATTATTAAGGGTAAAGCATTTTGTTTGAGTTTTGAGGCATAGGTGTAGGGGAAATCTAAGTAGCCATAGCGAATAAGTCAAAAATGTAAGGGAAATCTGAGTAACTGTGGCATTATATGTTATAAAGTTGGGGTCACTTTATAAACCATTGGCAAAGTCTGAGTAGCCATATCGATTGGTTTGCTCATTTGGAGCCTAAATATGAGACTACGACTTTTGTTGTAGCTATAGTTTAGCAAATTGTCCGAGAGGCTAATGCAAAGCAAGAAACCCCCTCCATCCAAAATTTTTGAAAAAAATAAAGGGCATAGACGTGAGCAATATTGTAACAAAACTTTTTCTCTTTTTGTGGCTCCACAAATTTTTGGCTTGTGAATAATGATAAATACTCCACTTGTGTCTCTTGCGAGAGGGACATTTGAAATCCCTTAGCGCATTTTGCATGCTAGGTGTGGTGAGCCATTAACTTTCATATCTTGTGTAATTATGTTATCTAAAACTTGCCCAGGTAGTCTATCAAAACTAATTTTGATTGTATGGGGTTGGAGAAATTATGTTAGGTCATCTTTTCTATTTTAGAACCCACTCTAGCCTAAAAATCCTACCCATGCATAATTTCAATACCTAGTTAACCACTTTAAGCCTTTGGACCTTTCGTTGGCAAACTCATTACAAATCGCGTTCCAATTTTTTTATCCCTCTTTTGAACCGTACCCTTTTTTAAATTAAAAATGTAACATGAGATGTAAAGCCTAGTTTGGGGTGGTAAAAGTTGATGGAAGAAAGTTTGGAGCCATGAAGTGTTAGTGAAATGCCTTATGTGCCTAAACCATGAAAATAAATAAATATACAAGAAATTAGTCCATCTAAGAATTGAATTGTATGAAAGTTTCAAGAAAAGGAATTAAAAGGAAAATGGTGAACCAGGGAAGAAAAAATTAGGAATACAACAAGTAACAAAATAAAGAATAGTGGCCCTTAGTCAAAAATGAAGGATTATAAAGTGTGATGTAGATGTTCAAGGAAGGGTGTAGCCAATTTATTCCTAAATGAAATCCTACCCTAACACGAACCTATATTGCAAGCTTAGAAATTCCTTTGAGATATCCGACCATTTACTTTTTTTGTAGTGACGATTGAAAATAGGGGCAAACCTTTGGTATGACACTTGTTGTATGGAGATTTATTTTGTGTGAGAGAGAGTTGTCCACTGAAAATTCCTTGTTTCATATTTTGTAACTCGTTATGAAGAATTTTTTTTCTTGGGTTGGCATGTGAAACAAATTGAGGTGGGTGATTTTGCCACCTTCCGACAGTGAGGCAAGTGGAGTATAGCTTAGTTGTGGTCAAAAAGGAGTCACTTCTTGAGTATTGGTTTTTTGTTGCTTGGTCGCTCTTTGGAATCCTATGTAGCCTTGAATAAAGCAATTTTATAGTAAGGGGTGTAGTGAAATTTGCATAGCCGATGTGCAATGAGCTACTGGTGGTAGTGGCTAAGGTTGAAGTCATTGGGATTTAAGGCATGATGTTTGGGCAAAAATGATTGTATCTCATAGTAAGAGGTAGTGTTTCTTGAGGACAAGAAATAGCTATAAGTTAGGGGTGTTGGTGAGTGGTGATTTTACCATTCACTCGTACTCAACATTCGTACACATTACCTTGTTTTTGATGAATAATGAGACATAGTTGTAATTAAATGCACTAATGTCCACTCTTTGCAGGTATAGAGTTGAAGGGATGGAAAGATGTGGAATGGAGCTCAAAATTGTCATAAGGGATCAACAAAATACAGCTGACGACCTGGAATAGAAGGGCCTAAGTTACCACAGTCGTGGTCTGCTGACTGCGATCGCGATGGTCAAGTAGGGTCAAAATATTGTGGTTGCATTTATCTATAGCGGTCGAGGAAGCTGCAGGCGCGGCCATGTTGGCGTGATAGTGTCTTAGCAGAAAAGTTCATCCCCAGGGCAAAACTGAAAATGTACGTGGATGATCCTAATTTTTTCCAAAAAGACACAAACCTTTGATTCATGTATCATATTCCATCTTCCCTAATTTTTAGGGTTTAGCTCTTGACTCCATAGCCTCCAATTTTGGAGAAGAAAATATTTTATAAATTTTGGGTGAAGAATACATTTGAGACATTCTAGGTGGAAGATTTGCTCACTACCATTGTTGATATTGTGGGAGAGCAAAGTTTGAAGTAACATTCACTTAAATCTTCAACAATTCATTTTAATGGAGATTATGGATATATCTATTCTTATTTATCTTATGTGCAGTTAAATAGCACTCTTGGGGTTATGTAAGAATAGGGGTTAAAATGTGTGTGAGTTGTTATTATTTGCATCTATTTGGTAATTCATGTTAATGAATTTTATCATTGCTATGATAATTTGGTTGGGAATTGATGGGTGAAAGCCCCAAATACCCACATGGCTTTGATGAGTGAAATCTCCAAGTTGTAGAAAGCTTAAGGCCATCTTTGAAAGAAGGGTTTTAGGTGAAGTTTAGCAATCCATATAATCCTTGAAAGAGGGATGCGGAAACCAAAGCAATGATACACAACTATGTGTGTACTTTTCTAAAGTTACACTATATTAGACATATGGGTGAATGTGAGGTTGACTATACCACGGTTATCATCCTACAAATAGGGATGCCTAGATTAAGGTTGTGGTTACAAATTGTTGAACACACCTAATAGGTATTCAAAAGAATCAATGGGTGGAAGTTTGGTATTTTGTTGAAACACTAGCATCAAAATCTATAACCAAGCCTACACATAATTGACTTACTAAATTGATGTTGATTACTAACTTCCACATGTCACTCATTTAGTAATGCATAATCCCGATATTCATGCATAATTTTTAAAACTCTAATTATTCGTACCCCTAAATTTATACTAGAAAAATAAAAAAGTAACATAAGAGTAAGAACTTATCTCCCCCATTTTATTTTTTTTATAACATTTGTTTGAATTTAATTTGTATCTATCATTTCAAATTAATTTAATTTCCACTTACATTGTTCCTCATTAATTCATTGCCACTTACATTGTTCCTCGTTGATTCAACCAGACTCCAAACTTTGGTAAATAGATTAATAACTACCGCCTCACACTTAATTTGATGTATAAGTTGAGCATTATCACAATGCCAAATTTTTATATCACCCAAACTATATTCTTCAAGAAGATACAATGCGGTCACTATTAATATATAATAACCCCAATAGGTTGGGGTCGATCCCGAATGGAATAAGTCAGACTTATCACTCAAACTTGTTAAGTAGCCAGAAATGTAGGAAAGTAAATGAGTGGTTTTGAGTTATTGGTAAAAGTAACCAGATTTGAATGCTTTTGGTTGTAAGTAATATGAAACAAACACTAGAACTGTGATCCCCTGGCTTCGTAACTCAGTAGGTTTCTCGTGCACAATCTAACTACCTCACCACCACACATACAGAATCTGATAATCTCAGTATTACCAACCATCTTGTAAAAGTGATGGTAAATCTCAACTTTTACCTTGTGTCACAGGGTGTCTCCATACTAACCTTTGTCTTTGATCCCATATTAAGTATCTCCCTATTGGTGTCCAATTATTAGATGAGGGTTGAAAGCCTCCAATCACTATTATAATCTTCTTTTTCAGATCTCGGTCTCTCTTTTAATGATGATCTCGAATACATGTGGATTCTTAGAGTTACCCATAAACGGTAGAAGATCACAATACAAGTGGGAATGATAAAGTATAAAAACCTCAAACTTCCCCTACCTTGTTATTATGCTAGGGTTCCCATAACCCTACCTATGGAATTAGCTGCTCATAGTTGTGAAACAATCCATAGAATTCAATGAATTAAAAATCAAAATAATATAACAAATAACTGAGAAAGAAATCCAACGTCTCAAATTAATTTAGCAACCCAAAACTGAGAACAAAATCCCCATGATCAAAAGTCAATCTTGGAATCAAAATACATTGGGATGAATATAAAATGATTAACGAAATACAAAAGTATCTCAAGGGTGTTCATTTTTTCTAAGAATACAAATAAAAGAAAGGTTGAGTAACCCTAATCTTGATGACTTCAACTTTGTTTTTGTCTTGGTAAAGGTATGCCCTCAAGGTGTTTGCTAAAATCCCTAAAATAAATAACTTCTAACATGTTAATGGTGTTTTGATCAAGGAAAATGGCCTAATAAGTATGAATGGTTGGTATATTGTATTGTAAAGGCCTTTTTGGACATTTAATGAGTAAATTGGTGACTTTTCTAGTTTGATTTCTTAAAGTGGGGTACAGTCCCTAAATATGAAATTGAATTGTGTTTTGAACTAAAGCTTGGTATAAGAATGCTCATGAAGAAGGAATGGTTTTGTAAAGGTCTTGATAAAAAAATTGACTTGAATGGTGATTTGAATTATGGTATTGTCTTCTTAAAGTGATTGGTTGATAAATGGTATCATAAAGACTTTGTGGTCCTATGCGGTGTTGAATTGTAACCTTGGTTGCTTAAATTGGCTAAATAGGTTAGGGTCCTTAAGTGTTGAATTGATTGGGTGTTATTGCAAGGAAAAAGGGTTAGAATCCCAATGTCCATTAATAATAGTCACAACGGCTTGAGGTTAGAGTCCACTTGCCTAGTAGTTAGGCATGAGGTTAGAGTCCAGTTGCCTAATACGATGGCTTGAGGTTATAGTCCACTTTATTAATAGGATGGATTGGAGTAAGAGTGTACTTGACCAATATGATTTCGGAATTCAATATTTCTAAACTATATGAGTGGGAGTTTAGAGTCCTTGACTCCATGTCTCATGATTGTGTGCTTCAAAATTCATGTTAAGCCTTGTTCCCTTATTGACACATTAAGTATCTATATATATCTAAATGTATTCCTATGTCTATGAGTGTGGTTCCATATGTAGGTAATGATAGATTCTAATGTGTTGACGCAACATGGTAGGGTGGTGGCTTATACTTCTAGACAATTGAAAGTTTATGAGAAGAACTACCCTGCTCATGATTTGGAGTTGTTGGCTGTGGTATTTTTATTGAAAATCTGGCATCACTATCTCTACGGTGTTCATGTTGATGTCTTTTATGATCATCAGAGTCTACAGTATGCGTTTATACAAAAATAGTTGAACCTCAGGAAAAGGAGGTGGCTTAAGCTGCTGAAGGACTATGATTTGAGTATCCATAATAATCTAGGTCAATATAATGTGGTTGTAGATGCTCTTAGTAGGTTATCCATGGGGAATCTAAATCATATGGACGAGGGTAAGCGGGAGTTGGTGATGGACATTCACAATTTGGCTAATCTTGGAGTTCATCTTATTGACTCTGAGGATGGTGGTCTGTTCATGCATTAGGTATCACATTTGTCTATTGTTGAAGAGATAAAGGAAAACAAATGTATGATCTTGATTTGATGAAGATTAAGGGGAATGTGGGTCAAAAAAATGTTTTTGATTTTGTGATTGGTGGTGATGGTATCTTCAGGTACCATGGTAGTAATTGTGTTCCTGGCATGGATAGCCTGAGGGAAAGGGTTTTGGCTGAATCTCATGGATCTTGTTATCCTATTCATCTTGGTTCTACGAAGATGTATCATAATCTTTAGGATTTTTATTGGATGAATAATAGGAAGCATGATGTGTCTAACTATGTGGCTAAGTATATGGTGTGTGAAAAAAGTGAAACTTGAACACATGAGACCCAAAGGTTTATACCAAGAAGCAGAGTTTCCCGAATAGAAGTAGGAGGTGATTAATATAGATTTATTTAAAGGCCATCCTAGGTCTCGAAATCAATGTGGTTCTATTTTTGTCATTATGGATAGAATGACTGTAATGCCCCGGATCTGGTACCCAGAATGCTACACGATGCTCATGACCCCGAAGGACCACAAGCTAACCCATGACTGATATCTGTACCTGCATACTGCATAATACACTGTATGATTGCGGAAACATGAACTGAAAAGCCATAAGGTTCCATACTATAACATAACTGATAAAGATATAACATCTGAATGGGGTATGAAATACCCCAAACAAAACTGAATTAACATGATAGTCTAAACATGATAGTATGAAAAGTCTCTAACTGACTGAACTGTTTGAATGAGGAGTTGATGGGACATGTCCCCAACTAACTTCAACTAATAAATTAATTAATGAGATAATAAATAAATAATTGATTATGTCCTCGAGAGATGAGGACTCACTGCTAACTCTGATTGTTGAGACTGGAATGCTACTGATGCTCTGGGGCTTGTGCTTCTGAACCTATGGTACAAGACACCATAGCGCAAATGCGTCAGTACTTTGAATGTACTGGTATTCATGGAAGGTAGGCTGAATGCATGGGGTTCATATGCATGAACAATACTAGATAACTCACTAATTGAACGTCAGAATACATGCATGAATACATATTACCTATATCTGTGATCATGATAACATGAATTTACTGATAACGAACATGATTGATCACTGAATTCTGTTGACTGATATAACTGATGACATGAGTCACTGTATCTGACAGTCCTAAATCTGATGGAACTAGCTGAGTTTCATACTATATCAGAGGTGACTGTATCTGAGAGTCCTGAATTCTGTAGAACTATCTGAATTCTATTACTGAGACTGAATGACTGTATCTGACAGTCCTCATTCTGTAATTAAAACTACGAAAAGTAGTTATCTAACCGATATACCCCTAATACACCATTATGTCTATGTTGGGGTCTAAGCTATAACCCCAATTAGAAGGGTTTCAATACCGCACCACTGGTAAGGATAAGCAGTGAGTGACCCTCATTTGACAGTGTCCCCAAAAAAGAATGATGGGGCTATCATCTGATAGTGCTTATCCACCTCATCAACCCTTATCTGACAGTGTTGATATCTCAACCTATGCAGGCTACATAGTTTTGGAATGCAAGGATGACTTCTAAGAATAACACCCTCATCTGACAATGTGTGTTCTCTTCCTTGGGTTCACTAGGTGCTAATTTCTATTCCCATCTGAATAGACACTGAAAATGGATTACTGAACTGAACTGGACTGAATTACTGAGTTTAGTTGACTGATAGAATATACTGAGATTACTTTATTACTGAGTTTTCCTGAGTCACATGACTGACTGTGCTCTACGGATCATGGCTTGTCTTAGGATATCCTGAAAACATGACACTAAAGCTAGGCACACAACTATATTTTTTTTTGGGTACAAGTACCCCCAGGACTCAATGAAAGGAAACTGACAAGGCATGACATTCTTGAATACATGAATAACATCAAAAATATCTAATCCATTAAGACATTTAATCAAACACTTGACATACATAACTTACACATGAATGGAGATTTCATCATATCATACTAGTATGGCAATTTTCCCTCACATGTGCATTTAATCAAACATGTGGGGATCATGCTTTGGTTATACAATCATCAACAAATGTAATAATCAAGGATACATCAATCAACTTGTAAATTGATAGGGGTTTATCATGATTATTATGCAAATCATCACATACGAGGGTCAATTATTAGAATATGTAATTTAAAATATGAATCAAAACCACACAACATCTTGAACATGAATTTCAAATCAATTTGAATCATGAACATTCACAAATACCTAAATCTTGGATTTTGAAAAGAGATCCTTGAGATTTATGGGTGATAAAGACCCATGAATCAACACATGACATACCTTAGTTCTTCATTTAACGAAGATTGATGGAGAGACTTTCTTGAAATTGAATCCCCAATTGAAACCCTAGCTTGTTCTTGAGAGAAAATTGAGAGAAACTAGTATATTTTGGGTTCCAAATAGCTGAATCTCGTGTTAAAGGGCTTAAATAGGGGTGGAAAGTTGACCCTTTTAACCCTGAACACATCTTTTAATTTCAGTGAAATTTTCCCGAATCGGACCCCTGGCGCGACGCAGTGCTATCATGCCGTCTCACTGGAATTTGACAACTGGGAAATTGAGGGATGGAGCGATGTGGAGCCTTCACGTTGTGACTTTATTTATGACCTGGAAGTTTGGCGCGATGCACCACTATCGCATACCCCTACTAGAATTTGACAATTGTCATTTACTCCTGTGGTGCGGCGCGCCACTGACTAATATAGCGCAGTTTTATGACGGGATCTTGAAATTGTCATAACTTCTTATCCGGTTATTGAATTTAGGCAAATTTTATATCGATGGAAAGCTTCTTGAATTTTACACATGAAAAAAAGTGAAAATATTGAAAATTCCTCATGAAATAAACATCATTCAATTTAGAAGCTAGAACTTGACATTCTTAGGACAAACATTTTAGTTAGGAAACTTTGGAGTATTATAATATCTCCTCCTTGGGAACATTCATCCTCGGTTAGACTAACTGAGCGAGGAGAAAAGATAAGCCAAAGTACACACTGAGCATGAACAATGAAACATGACGAACATAACTGACATTTCTGAGATTCATACTGAGCATGCGTATTTGATGCATTATTTCATGACTGAGTTGATATATGAATACATGACTGAGAGTATTGATAAGTTGATCACACATATTTAATGCATGAATACATGACAAAACTGATTACATGACTGAGATTTTTAATAACTAAGTCTTCTCACAAGGAGAATGTATGTCTGATGCATGAATACATGACTAATATAATTCATGAACGTATAATTGAATATGCAATCGTACTTAGCACCCAGTTTAAAAAGGGAATCCTGAGCATGAAGTTGATATCAAGTTGTAACTGAAATCTGTACATGAAAAATAAAAAGCTTAAGGAGAACTATTACCTTGAGCTAGATTTGAGTTAGTGGAGAAAAGCTTAGGATACTTGTTACGCATGTTTGCTTCTGCTTCCCAAGTATCTCCCTCAACGGACTAATTCCACCAAAGAACTTTTACTTGAGGGACTTCTTTGTTCCTCAATCTACGAGTCTAATAGTCCAGAATTTCGACTGGAATCTCTTTATAAGAGAGGCTATTTTGAATATTTATGCTCTGAATATGGACTACAACCGCTGGGTCACCTATGCATTTTTGAGAAAAGAGAAATGGGAGACTGGATGAACTGAGGCTAGATCTGGAGGCAATTCGAGCTCATAAGCTACCTTGATGAAGCGACTGAGAATTTTGAAGGGACCAATATATTGGGGCATGAGCTTTCCCTTCTTGCCAAACCTCTTTACTCCCTTCATGGGAGAGATCTTTGGATAGACATAGTCACCAATCTCGAACTTGAGATCCTTTCTATATACATTTGCATAAGAATTCTGCCGGCTCTGAGCAGGCCAAAGTCTTTCTCCGATCAACTGGACTTTCTCTAAGGTATCGAATACTAAGTCAGGCCCTATAACTGAGGCCTCACTAACTTCAAACCAACAGATTGGAAATATCCACCTCCTACCATATAGAGCTTCAAATAGAGCCATCCAAATACTGGAATAAAAGCTATTATTGTATGAAACTAAATCAAAGGAAATTCATTATCCCAACTACCCTTGAAATCAATTGTGCTTGCCCTTAGCATATATTCTAGGGTCTGAATGGTCCTTTCTACTTGACCATCTGTCTGAGGATGAAAGGTTACACTGAGATGAATTTGGGTACTAAGACACTTTTGGAACGCTTTCCAAAAATGAAAGGTGAACTGCGTACCTCTATCTGAGGTAATAGATAACAAAACACCGTGCAATATGACCAACTCTCTGATGTATAGTTTGGCATAATCCTCGGTTGAATAAGAGGTATGGGCTAGAAGAAAATGAGTGAATTTGGTCATCCTATTTACAATAACCAAAACTAAATCATGTTGATGACGATTATGAGGTAAACCCATCACGAAGTTTATGTTCACTTCTTCCCACTTCCAAGTAGGAATATAAAACTCCTGCATGGACCCACTATGCTTCTGATGCTCTATTTTAACCTGTCTAGGTGTAGAGAACTTAGCTATAAGCTTTGCAACATCCCTCTTCATCCCACTCCACTAATAGTCTCCTACATGTTGCGGTACATCTTTGTGCCCCCTGGATGAATAGAGTAGTACGCACTATTCACTTCTGTAAGAATTCGTTGCCTTAAGTCATCTACAGCTGGAACACATAGATGACCCTAACAATGCAGAACACCATCTCCCCCTTTGGAGAAAACCTCCACATTTTGATCTTTAACTGACCCTTTCAACTTGACTAAACTGGGATCTCTATCTTGCTTTTCTTTCACCTTGAAAACTAGAGATGATTCTGAACTACTCTGAACCCATATGTCACCCTACTCTGAATCGACTAAGCGAATGCCTAGTCTAGTAATTTGGTGGATTTCCTGAGATAATTTCTTCTTACTATCTTTAATATAAGCAACACTACCCATAGATAGACTATTGAGAGCATCGGCCACAATATTGGCCTTGCTTGGATAATAAAGGACACTTATGTCATTATCTTTTTAGTGCTCTAACTACCTTCTCTGATGAAGATTGAGATCTTTTAGAAAAAAGACATACTGAAGGCTCTTATGATCTGTGAACATATCTACATAAACACCATACATGTAATGCCTCTAAATCTTTAAGGCAAACACTACGGCTGCTAACTCAAGATCATGAGTAGGATAATTCTTTTCATGAGGTTTAAGCTGTCTGGAAGCGTAGGCTAAGAACTTACCATGTTGTATAAGGATAGAACCTAAACCTACTCTGGATGCATCACAATACACCATGAAACTATTTGAACCATCTGGTAGAGCCAAAACTAGAGTTGAGGTGTGTCGAGTCGTGAACTCCTGAAAACTCCTCTTGCAAGGATATGACCACTAAAACTTGACTTTATTCTGAGTCAATCTGGACATAGGGAATGCAATATAAGAAAATCCCTCAATAAACCATCTTTAATAGCCAGCCAAACCTAAGAAACTACTGATATCTGATAGAGAGATGGGTTTGGGCTAGTTTTTTACTACTTTAGTCTTTTGAGGATCTACTCTAAGGCCACCATCAGAAATAATATGACCAAGGAATAATACTGACCTTAGCGAAAATTCGCACTTACTAAATTTGGCGAATAGCTGATGATCTTTGAGAGTCTGAAGTATAATTCAGAGATAGTCTACATGATCATGCTCATTTCGGGAATAGACCAGAATATCATGTATGAAGACTATGATGAACATATCTAATTACTACTTAAACACAAGTTTTATAAAGTCTATGAAAGTTGCTGGGGCATTGGTAAGACTAAAGGATATGACTAGGAATTCAAAGTGACCATACCGAGTATGAAAGGCTATTTTTGGAATATCGTATTCTCTGAGTCTAAGTTAATGATAGCCAGATCTGAGGTCTATCTTAGAGAAATAACTAGCACCCTGAAGTTAGTCAAATAAGTCATTAATTTTGGGAAGTGGAAACTTGTTCTTGACTATGACTTTATTGAGTTGATGGTAGTCTTTGCACATTCTGAGAGAATTATGTTTTCTTTAGACAAATCATTCTGATGCACCCCTCAAGGACATACTGGGTCTGATGAATTCCTAATCTAACAGATCCTTCAATTGTTTTTCAGTTCTTTGAGTTTTACTAGTGCCATTCTATATGGAGGAATATATATAGGCTGAGTATCTGGAAGAAATCAATGCCGAAGTCTATTTCCCTTTTAGGATAAATCCATGAAAGATCTTTAGGAAAGACATCTGAATATTCAATCATGATTGGGACTGAATCAAGACAGGGAGTTTTAGAACTAGTGTCCTTAACTCTAAAAAGATAATATACATATCCTTTAGATATTATTTTTCGTGCCTAAAGGTAGGAAATAAGCCGAACTCTGAAAGAGGATACACTACCCTTCAACTCTAGGATGAGTTTATTTAGAAACTGAAACTAGACTATTCTATTTCTGCAGTCGATTGTGGCATAGCAGGAATGAAGCCAATCTATGTGAGAATGACATCAAAATTAGTCATCTCTAATATGACTAATTCTGCTGAAGTGTCTTTCTGAAATATCATAATTGGGTAGTTCCTGTATACCTGCCGGGCTAGGATAGTTTGACTTACTGGGGAAGAGACTAAGAAGGGCTCTGCTAGAATTTTTTGAATGACTCCAAAATCAACTGCTATATCAGGAGTAACAAAAGACATAAAATCTCCTAGGTCTAGCAAAGCATAAACATGCACACAAAAGATCTATAACATACCAGTAATCATAGAAGAATTTTCCTAATCTTTCCAGGACTGGAGAGCATAGAGTCTATTTGGGCGTTGCCCACAGTAGTACTAGAAGTGGCACCCTACTGACTTGGGCGATCGGACTAAGCTGAGGAACTATTTTTATAACCCTGATAACCTGACTGGGGACAATCTCTTACTTTGAGTCTTGTCTTACCTTATCCAAAATAGACATCGCTACCAGCTCTGCAAGCATCCTTGTGGTTCTTACTACAAATCCGACAAAGTAGATTACATCAGATATTGCTGATACTACCCTGAGACATAGATCCTGGTACCCTATATTTATTACCATACCTGAACTTAGTAGCTGGAGCACTAGCCGATGAAGGAGCTAGAACTGATGGCTTAGGAAGAAACTAAGAACGGTTTCCTCCTACTGATTTATGTTGAGCAATGTTGAAACTACCTGTCTTTGCTCTCTTATTTTGCTTCTCCCTTATCTTAATCTTTTTATCTTCTATCTATTGAGCATGATTCATAATCCAGGCTAAATTTATGTCACTATTCAATGACCTACACTCATTGACCATACTATCATTCACCCAGAAATAAACTTACTCATCTTGGCCTTGCTGTCTGCAACCACATGAGGGGTATATCTAGCCAATTGAGTAAACTTAAGAGAATACTCTTTCACTGTGATATTTACCTGCCTGAGGTTGATGAATTCTAACACCTTAGCTTCTCTCAACTCTATGGGAAAGAACCTTTCTAAGAATGCAGTGACAAACTCCTTCCACTCTATAGGCCCTGCATCAACTGACCTTTCTGACATCCACTATCTGTACTAAGTTTAAGCAGCATCCTACAATTGATATTCTGCTAGCTCTGCACTATCAATAGCTGATACCCCTATAACGTCTGTAAACTTCTAAACCTGATTGATGAATTCCTTAGGGTCCTTATCTGACTTAGACCCGAGAAAGGATAGCGGATTGACTTAGGTGAAGTCCTGAATCCTAAATATAACTGAATTGGCCACTGGGTTGGCTGGAATAATGGTTGGTCATTCATTCTAAGAAGTAACTGACTAAGCAAGAGTAGTGAATGCAGCTCTGAACTCTGCATGAAAATATGTTCGCCCAAAGGTTCTTCATGCTAAGGGGCTGACTGATTCCCATTTCTTCTTCTAGGAGGCATGTTCTGTAGAAAAAAGGGAGATATAAATTATACTGAGAGATTGACTTGAGATTATGCTCACTGGCATGGCATGAATACTAAAAGAAGGAAAATTGTTCCTAAAACATCTTATAGTCTCCTGCACATAAATGTGGTGCGCAACACACCCATGCACAAAACTCTACTAGATGTGGCTGTCAGACTTCCTAGGACTCTATTGAACCTTAGACTCTGATTCCAAGTTTGTAATCCCCCAGATCTGGTATTGGGAATGATACACGATGCTCATGACCCTGAAGGACCATAAGCTAACCCATGACTGATATCTATACTTGCATACTGCATAATATACTGTATGATTATGAAAGAATAAACTGAAAGGCCATAAGGTTCAAGACTGTAACATAAATGATAAAGATATAATATCTAAATGGGGTATGAAGTACCCAAAACAAAACTGAAATAACATGATAGTGTGGAAATTCTCTAACTGACTGAACTGTCTGAATAAGGAGTTGATGGGACATGTCCCCAACTAAATCCAACTAATAAATTACTTAATGAGATCATAAATAAATGGTCTTGTCCTCGAGAGATGAGGACTCACTGCTTACTCTGACTGCTGCGACTGGAATGCTATTGATACTTTGGAGCTTGTGCTTCTGAACCTAGGATATAAGACACCATAGCACAAATGTGTCAGTACTTTGAATGCATTGGTATGCATAGAATGTAGGATGAATGCCTGAGGTTCATTTGCATGAATAATACTGGCTAACTGACCATTATAAACGTGAGAATATATGCATGAATACATAGTAACTATATCCGAGATTGTGATAACATGAATTTACTGATAAATAACATGACTGATAACTAAATTCTCATGGCTGATATAACTAATGACATGAGTGACTATATCTAACAGTCCTGAATCTGATGGAACTAGCTGAGTTCTGTACTGTAACTGAGTAGACTGTATCTAACAGTCTTGAATTTTATAGAACTATCTGAGTTCTATTATTAAGAATGAATAACTATATCTGTTAGTCCTAATTCTGAAATTGAAACTGTGGGAAGTAGTTATCTAACTGATATGCCCCTAATATGCCATTGTGGCTGAGTTGAGGTCTAATCTTTAACCCCAATTAGAAGGGTGTCAATGCCGCGCCACTGGTAAAAAAAACTGGTGAAGGACCCTTATCTGATAGTGTTCCTAAAAGAGAATGGTGGGCCCCTCATCTGACAGTGCTTATCTACCTCATCAACCCGCATTTGACAGTGTTGATATCTCAATCTATGCTGGCTACATAGTTCTGGAATGCAAAGATGAATTCTAAGAATCAAAACCTCATCTAACAATGTGTGTTCCCATCATTGGGTTCACTCGATACTAATTTTTACTCCCATCTGAATAGACATTGAACGTGGATTACTGAACTGAACTAGACTTAATTACTAGGTTCCGTTGACTGATGGAATAGTACTGAGATTACTGTATTACTGAGTTTTCCTAAGTCATATGACTGACTGAGTTCTATGGATGATGGCTTTACTAAGGATATCGTGAAAACATGACACTAAAGCTAGGCACACAACTATGTTTTTTTTCTGGTATAAGTACCCCTAGGACTCGATGGAAGGAAACTAACAAGGTATGATATTATTGAATACATGACTAGCATCAACAATAGATAATCCATTGACTAAGATATTTTATCAAACACTTGACATACATAAATTAAGACCCCGTAAAGTTCTCTCGTAGTCTGAGCTTTAGAGCATGTCAACTGAAGTACAATTCTAGCCTTAAAATATCAAGAAGTGACTTCTAAAGTGAAATTATTTTAAACCAAGTAGAATTTATCTAATATCTACTTTTTGTCATGTACAAAATTGAATAAGCTTTCTGTCGATATTAAATTCACCCAAATTTGATACTCGGGCAAAGAGTTAGAGCTATTTTAATTATACAGTATGCCACCTAGAACATTAGCTCATTGTAGAACCAGCCAAAATGGCAATTGTAAAATTCTAGTGAGCCTCCATGATTCCACCACGTCGTAGTGTCTTTTCAGTTCACAACAAAGGTGTTAATGCAATTTCCACTACATCGCGCTAAGGCTCAGTTTCCCCATTGTTCAAATTCTAGTAAGCTGGCACGATTATGGCACGTTGCGCCAGCATAAAAAATTAGGATTTTTGCAGGTTCTATTATTCGAATTCCAAGGACAAAACAGTTATTTTGCTATCCCTATATATACTCTTTAACATAAGTTTCAACACATTT
Organism: Capsicum annuum; assembly: GCF_002878395.1. Taxonomy (NCBI): domain Eukaryota; kingdom Viridiplantae; phylum Streptophyta; class Magnoliopsida; order Solanales; family Solanaceae; genus Capsicum; species Capsicum annuum. The sequence goes on along the minus strand of NC_061113.1, from coordinate 107,124,410 downwards.
ATACCCAAATATCAATGCTTTATCTTAATGTGTGAGCAAAACCAAACACATTTAATGATTTTTAGCTCAAAATAATTGTGAATTCTGAAGCAACTCTTGTTGTTTTGATGTGTTTGCTCATAATATTGTAGTAAAAGGCTAAAGGAATAAAAAGAAATAACAATGGAGTAAAAGAGTTGAAAATCTAAGCAAAAGAGAAGAAATCATGGCTGACAAACTCTGTGATACGTCATCAGCCTTGTGATAGCTTATCAGCATTGGCGTCAACCATAACTAGAAACTTGAAGTCTAAGAAGAAGTTCTGACAACATTAGTGATAAGGCGTCAAGTTGGTGATAAGGCGTCACAAAGGGCGTCATCTTAAACCATAGAATTAAGATCGAAGAAGAAATCTGATGACGTTGGTGATACGCCGTCAGATCGGTGACACGGCGTCAGCTACATCATCGGCCTAAGGCAGATTTTAAAGGCAACTAAAGCATTCTAGTGCCATCCGTGATAGGGCATCAGACTCTTGACGTGGCGTCAGCTTGGGTATCACCTATTCTGAGAATTTTATTAAGTTTTGTTATTTTATTTCCTTAATTAGGCTTTAGTATAAATAGCATCTTTTAGGGTTTCATTCACAACTTCAAAAGCAGCTTTTGACATCTTGTAACTTAGTGAAGGGGAGTTTACTTTATTTTACTCTCTAAACTTAGAATTAAATTTTCCATCCTTTAATTTAGTTGTGGGAAATTCTTATTGTACTTGAAGGAGAAAAAACTTTGAATTTCATCTTTTGTAAGTTCACTTTCTTTAAGTTATGAATTTAATCTTTGTTATCTCTTTCTATCTTATGAGAACCTAAAACCCATAACTAGGGTTTTGGGATCTATGATTGTTATTTCATTGATTTAATGGTTTGATTAGGGTTTGAGAGATTGTGGGAACGTCTTGAAATTCTGTTGTTTTAACTTGAATCTATTGGTTGCAAACATTACGTTCTACCTTAGGTTTTATTTGCTTCTAATGAAGAAATAGACTAGAGGTTGTGAATTATCAACTGGGACTCAGAAGTTACCAATCTTTTATTTAATGATTAATGCTGTAACTGGATCAATCTACCTGAGATAACATTCAGTTGGAAATAGATATGTTATAGTTAGAGAGAATTAGATAACAAATTATCTGGTGCGGTCGAGAAATAATTCAAATAGTATCATCGGCAGGGATAATCTGTTGTTCCCACCTATCATAAGAATTATGAACAGTTATTATTCAATGGAGGTTAATAGTCATAGTTATTACAACCCTAGTTTCTCTATATCATTGATTCTAAATATTGAAATCTAAGTTTTGAGTTCTAAAATAAATTTTATTGATTGATAAAAACCTCTATTTTGTCCTTTTCTTATTATTTATTTGAATTTAACTTGTAGCTATAGTTTTGAACTAGTTTAATCACCACTCACATTGTTCCCTGTGGATTCGACCCTGACTCAGAAGTTGGGTAAATATATTGATAATGACCGCCTTGCACTTATTTGAGGTTTAAGTTGAGCGTTATCAAAAATGGCATCATTGTCGGAGAACAATTTGGCGTATTGAGTTAGTTTAGAATTTTAGCTTACTTACTTGAATTTAAACTTGCAAATATTTATTTGTGATTTCCTTTGTTTCTTGTGTTAGGTAGATTTTCTTTATTTTTATTTATTTCTTACTATGGCATCATGGAATGAGTGTAAGTTTGATGGTTGGAAATCTTATCTGGATGATCCATGTCCATATTGTGATGGACCCCATTTTTGGCAAAATTATAGATATTCTCCTCGAAGAGAGATGTGTGCACCATCTCCATCCTACTAGGAGTATAATTGTTCTTTATATGGTGGTCAAGATGTACATTAGAGTGATTTTCCAAATGCCCCCTCCCCTTATTGCCCGAACCCTAGTTTTAGTTCTTCTTATGAGTATGACAGGTTTTATGGTCAAGAAAAGGAAGAACGTAGCACTGGAAAGAGTGATATTAAAGCTATGCTTCAACTAATGTTGGATCATATAGACATAATGAAGGATACCATATGTGACATATGTCAATACATTAGGGCATTTAATGAGGGAAGAGAAAGGATAGAAGAGATGGATATGGGGGTCAATCATCCAAAACACTTTACTACATTATAGTTAGATGATATCTTGTCTGTGGAATCTTTTAACATAATGGACGAGTATGAAGATGAGGAGAAAGAACCCTATATCGATGTTGTGCTTGATGTTGAGCAAACCTTGGAGATTTCCCAACCAACCAAACCAACCATAGCGGATAATACCAAGATTGAGTAAATGGTGCTAGAGGCAAAATAAGAAAACAAGCCAATCTCTTATGAAGACTCTAGCCCAATTCAAAGTGAAAATATTGAGAAGATGAATAAAAATGAGTGTGTAGAGGATAGTGTAAATTTTGACGTAGGATTTGTTTGGCCACACTAGAAGCATTTTTTCCACATTATGTTTAGATGATATCTTGTCTGTGGAATCATCTAAACTAGTGGAAGACTGTGAAGATGGGGAACAAGAATCCTATATTCTTTATATTACACTTGATAAACAACATAAAAACACACTGCACTTTAAGGTTGAGTTTTTTACCATGCATCATTCATTACTCAGCTTCTTAATCTTTGTACCACCTCCCTATGAGTGAGGCAAGAAGATGGACTCTAAGTTGGGGGTAAAATTCATATCCTCAAAGTAGAGGAAAAAACTGAGTTGGGTTGTGCCGCGACGTTAAACTAGGTGCTTCTTGGGAGGCAACCCAAGGTATTTTGTTGTTTGTATTCGTATTATGTGATTGACATCAGATCTTTGCACCCATGGTCCCACAGGTATATTGCTAACTCTCTTGTTTTGATTTGACATGTTGGGAACAATGCATGATATTAAGTTGAGGGTGGGGCTACTTGTGGGTGTTGATGTCCTCTTGGGATTTTTGTTGCCGTGCCTCTTTTCCCCGAAGTCTTATTCATAGTAGAGCCGACATGTTTAGGATTATTGTGTTTGTTTTGTGATGTGTTGTTGTTAACTGTAGAAAAATAAGTATCTAGAGTAGTTGACATATTTTTGTTGATTTTTAAGATTGATAAGCACCTCTTCATTGGTTTGATTGCATGAATATGTGAATTACATTAAATTGTGACCATATGTGAATCTTGTTGTGGCATTAGTTCTAGTAACTTGACAATCACTGCCAAACATTTTCATGAACTGGATGAGTAGTAGATAGTAATATGCTTATGTGCCAAGTGTGTGTGAGGCTTTACTACATTCCCTTTGTATTGCCTAATGTAGAACTTTCCCGGTTCGTCTTACCGTAGTTGAAGGATAGGAGTTAGGAAAGGATTATAGGCCGTTTTTGAATTTTAGTCACTTTTAGCCTGAATGACCTCCTCTGTAATATATTATACCCCTTGGTCCCTATTTGCACCTAAATTGACCATTTTCTTTCTGTGAAATCCATTACTTTCCCTTTTTAAATCATAATGAACCTGTTTTGGCCCTGGTCCTCCTTGGAGTAAACTAGGTATGAAGAAGGGTAACATAAAAAGAAAAGAAAAGAAAAGTTCTGAAAAATAAATTGATAGTTGGGTATTGGTGAGAAAGAGCAATAAAATGAAAATTATTTGAATAAAAATAAAGACCACACCCTATTTTGTGATCAAGAAAAGAGAAAAAGAGAAAATGGTTAATAAGTGAAACCCAATGAAGTAGGTAGTGCCAAGGAGGCTTAGTCACTCTAAATTCCATTCAATATCATACCATCCCTTAGCCTACATTCCTAACTTACCTGTCTGGATAACTTGGTAATGAAAATAAGGGCAAGCATATGGTATTTGACATGCATTGATTGGAATTTCTTTCTTAGAGTGAGTGCCTCTTGACCGTCCCTGCATTGACATGCTCGAGTTCATATATGAGTGAGGAGGGACTTCTTTGTTATAAGGGGACATAGGTTGCATTGCTAGTTGTTTACTTGTTTGGGTAGTGTAACTTGTACATATGCATGGTTATTGTTGCTGAATTGATGCCATATCTTGATTCCTTTGGGTCACGTTGTTAATCTTCATAGATATGCACAATTGGATTGAACGTGGAGAGTAGCATGAGTTTTGAGCC
>NC_061113.1:105947980-106113202 GCF_002878395.1 Capsicum annuum | reverse complement strand
TTGGTGCTAAAGATTTCTCCCGGACTTAGCTCAGATCATTTCAAAGACAATTCACAACAAAACAATTTCAGTAATATATAAATATACATCGGGAGTCATCATGTTTCCCATCTATCAAAATCAACCATGTTGTGGATTTCTTTCACACTCGAGATCAAAACAACTCCATTAAGACCAAAAGGTCAAATCATTCTAAATATCTCCAATATTCAACATCAACGTGCTTATAACACACACTTTCTCAAGAAAATATAATTTCCAATGGGGATTGACAACCCAAATTCAAAATCATGATAAATATCGTTCAAGATTCATGCTTTATATCTTCACACATGTAAATTCATCTTTCAAAATCATAAAAATCAAGATTTCATAATAATCAGCATAAGATATGGGTTCATGCTTCAAATTTGTAAAAATGAAATAAAAATCATACCTTTGTAAAGAAAATTACTTTTGGGCACAAGAACGAAAGAGAGTTCTTGTTGAAAAACCCCCTTGAAAGATGAACTTTAGATTGATACTCATTTTTGAGATGTTAATCATGCCTTTGAATGATGGTTCTTGGATTTCTTGAACTAGGAACTTGGAATCTTGAATAAATTTGCAGAATTAATGGTGAACCTTTGACGTTCTTGAAGTTGGATGTAGGAGCTTAGTATTTTCTTTTTGAGGGGATTTGATGAAATATAACATATAATGCTTCTAATAGGCTTTAATATAGGATTTGGATGGATTTTGGGAGAGGGGGAATGACTAAAACGCCCCTAAAAAAATGCTCGAATCTATCCTTTGGTGGACTGTTTTGATAGTCTAAAGTAGATCAATCATAACATTTTACTCTGACTTCCAAATTGGATGAAACTAATTTCATTAGAAAGAGGACTCTCATATCTTTCCGTTGGTATATAGTATCTCACACAGATCATTGTGTACGAGGAGTTATGATTATTTGAATTTGACCCAAAAATTCACTTTTGATAGGTTGAAGTAGATCGACCATAACTTTTTACTCCTATAGACAAATTGGATGAAACCAATTTCATAAGAAAGAGGACTCGCAGAACATTCTGTTGATATATAGTAGATCACCTAGATCATTAAGTACAATGAGTTATGATGGTTTAAAGTTGGAGAAAAAATATACTAGGCCTCAGTACTTTTTCCTACACATTTTACTATTCACTACTATCCATGGTTCGATCGGAGTGTTCATAACTCGTCGCTCGGGTGTCCGTTTTGGATGATCCACATATCGTTGGAAATCTTATTTGATATTCTACATAATGGTGGTTCATAATCTAAGACATTCCACACAAAAAATTTATAATTCATTCTAGAACATAGAACCCAACACGTTTACGCACAAAATTTCAACGAAAAATTTCCCGGGGTATTACATTATCCCCCCTTGGAAACATTCATCCTCGAATAATGCTAGACATGCCAAGTTTAGATAGGAAATAGAGAATACAGCTGAAACCATTCGTTAGACTCATCACCACATCGTTTCTCACTCCGAATGCAACATAGAATGCATAAATTCTAGAAACTACAGCTGAACATATAATAAATGACAGCTGAACTGCTGCAACTTTTATCAAAAGTGGATGATTTAGGAAAGAACGTTACCTTTGTCTTGATCGGAGTTCGCAAAAAATAGGTGCGGGTACTTGGATCGCATATCCGCCTCAGCTTCCCAAGTTGCACCCTCAACAGATTGGTTTCGCCATAACACCTTGACCAAGGGAACTTCTTTGTTCCTTAGTCTTCGTACACTAAAATTAAGAATTTCAATTGGAATCTCATAAAAATAAAGATTTTCTTGAATGTCAGCACTCACAGAGGAATCCACTACCACAGCATCGCTAATATGCTTTCTAAGAATGGAGACATGGAATATTGGATGAACAGAGGACGACTTGGAAGGCAACTCGACCTCATAAGCTACCTTACCAACACGACTAAGAATTTTGTAAGGACCAACATAACGGGGACTAAGCTTCCCCTTCTTTCCGAATCTCTTCACCCCCTTCATGGGTGAAATTTTCAGATACACTAGGTTACCAACTTCAAACTCAAGGTCTCTCCTTTTAACATCCGTATATGACTTCTGACGACTCTGCACAGTTTTCAACCTTTCCCTAATCAACTTAACTTTTTCCATAGCCTCAAATACTGAATCAGCACCACTCACAGACGCTTCACCCACCTCGAACCAACCTATGGGTGATCTACACTTCCTTCTATATAAGGCTTCAAACGGAGCCATGCCAATACTAGAGTGGAAACTGTTATTGTAAGCAAACTTTATCAATGGTAAGTAATCATCCCAACTTCCCTTAAAGTCAAGTGCCCAAGCTCTCAATATATCCTCTAAGGTCTGGATGGTCCGCTCAGCCTTACCATCGGTCTACGGATGAAAATTAGAAATCAGAAGCACATGGGTACCAACACCCTTCTGAAAAGCTTTCCAAAATTGCGAAGTGAACTGAGTACCCCTATCCGAAATGATAGACAAGGGAACTCCATGCAGTCTCACAAGCTCTCGCATATACAATCTAGTGTAATCCTCAGCAGTATATGAAGTATGAATAGGCAAAAAATGAGCAGACTTAGTCAATCTATCAACCACAACCCAAATGAAACCATAATGGCATCGGGAAGGAGGTAAACCAATCATGAAGTCCATATTTATCTCTTCCCACTTCCAGGTGGGAATACTAAACTCTTGCATCATACCACCAGGTCATTGGTGTTCAACCTTAACCTATTGGCATGTTACACACTTAGCTACAAACGCTGCTATATCTTTCTTCATGCCACTCCACCAATAGATTTCCCGCAAGTCTCAGTACATATTGGTGGAACTAGGAAGAATAGAATATCATGCCCCGTGTGCTTCAGCCATAATCCTCTGTCTCAGATCATCAACATTCAGGACACACAATCTACCTTGCATTCTCAACACACTATCTCCCCTTTGGGAGAAAACCTCTAATTTTTGGTCCTTGAATAACTCCTTCAGTCTGACCAAACTAGAATCTAAGTATTGCTTTTCCTTCACTTCTGAAACCATGGAGGATTCAAAACTACTCTGAACCCCTACACTACCTTCAGAAGAGTCAAACAACCTAACCCCCAATCTAGCCAAATGATGTACATCGCGAGCCAACTCTTTCTTACCTTCTACCACATGCGAAACACTACCCATGGACATTCTACTTAGGGCATCCGCCATAACATTGGCCTTTCCTGGATGGTACAACACACGCATATGATAGTCCTTTAACAATTCTAACTATCGGCTCTACCTAAGATTCAATTCTCTCTGGGTAAACACATACTGTAGAGTCTTATGATCAGTGACAACATCAACATGGACACCATACAAATACTGTCTCCAGATTTTCACAGCAAACACAATGGCAGCCAACTCAAGGTCATGGGTGGGGTAATTTTTCTCATGGGATTTTAATTGTCTAGAAGCATAAGCTATCACCTTACCCTTCTGCATCAATACGCAACCCAACCCAACTCTCGAAGCATCACAGTACACCATAAAACCATCAACACCATCAGGCAAAGTCAAAAAGGGGCTGAAGTGAGTCGAGTCTTAAACTCCTGAAAACTCTTCTCACAAGATTTGGACCATAAGAACTTCACTTTCTTTTGGGTCAACTGAGTCATAGGAGACACTATAGAGGAGAAACCCTCAACAAAATGGCAGTAATATTCAGCTAAACCTAAGAAACTTCGGATATCAGTTGGAGAACTAGGTCTAGGCCAATTTCTAATATTCCTAGAAAAGCAACTGACCTTAGCCAAAACTCACACTTACTGAACTTGTCAAACAACTTGTGATCGCTAAGGGTTTGCAAAATAGTTTAGAGATGATCAGAATGTTCATCCTCATTACGGGAGTACACCAGTATATCATCGATGAATACTATGACAAACATATCCAGATATGGTCTGAACACTCGATTCGTGAGGTCCATAAAAGCTGTTGGGGCATTAGTTAACTCAAAAGACATAACAAGAAACTCAAAATGGCTATAACAAGTTTGAAAAGAGGTTTTCGGGATGTCACACTCCCTAACTTTGAGTTGATGATAGCCGAAATGAAGGTCTATCTTTGAGAAATAACTTGCACCTTGCAATTGGTCAAACAAATCATCTATTCTCAGAAGGAGGTACTTATTTTTTATGGTGACTTTATTCAGTTGGCGGTAATCAATACACATACACAAATAGCCATCTTTCTTTCTCACAAACAATAGGAGCACCCCAAGGAGAAATACTGGGCCTTATGAAACCCTTATCTAGTAGATCTTTGAGTTTCTCTTTCAACTCCTTAAGTTCTGTAGGGGCCATATGGTAAGGAGGAATAGAAATGGGTTGAGTATTGGGAAGAAGATCAATCTCAAACTCTATCTCTCTATTAGGAGGTATCCCTGGGAGATTATCCAAAAAGACATCAGAAAACTCATTGACGACGTTAACAGACTGGAGAGTTAGAGTGTCAAACTTAGTGTCTTTATCTCTAACCAAATGGTAAATACACCCTTTGGAAATAAACTTTCTAAATTTGAGGTAAGAGATAAAATGACTCTTGGGTGACACAGAATTCCCAAACCACTCAAACAAGGATGCACCCAGAAACTGAAACTTGACCACTCAAGTCCGACAATCAATAGCAGCATCAGAAAAATACAGCCAGTCCATACCCAGAATCACATCAAAATCTACCATGTCTAACTCAATCAGATCAGCCAACAAGACTCTATAAAGAATGGTAAAAGGACACTTTTTATATACTTTTTGGGTAACAATCGAATCACCCACTGGGGTAGAAACTAGGATAGGCTCAGGAATAATCTCAGGACTAATTTCAAAATTCACAGCAATCAAAGGTGTAACATACGAGAAACTGGATCTAGGATCCAACAAAGCATACAAATCAAACAGAAATATACAAAGCATACCAGTAAAAACATCGGGAGAGTCCTCCTATTCATGGAGGGATGGTAAAGCATAGAATCTATTCTAGCACTACCCGCCAGCATTGCTAGAAGAGGCGCCCTGAGCTGGGGCTGGGCGAGTTGCTGGAACTGGAGCAATAACAGTCTGAGTCTGGGTCTGAGGGCGATAGTCACGACGCCCTTGTCTATCCTGTGGACAATCTCTAACTCTGTGACCCATGTTACCACACTGGAAACAACCCCTCTTCTCACCCCAACACTCAACCAAATGAGCCCTATCACACTTAGGACACAGGGGATGATTTGGCTTACTTCCAACACTGTACTGGGACCTGGATAAATATGACCTGCTACCTTGCTCCTGCCTACATCTAGGAATGGGAGAACTAGCAGATAACGATGCTGGCATAGATGAACAGTCCTGTTACTGAGGGTGACTCTCCCCGCGATCTAGTCTGACCCTACCTGTAGTGCATGGACATAGCTCTCTTATTCCCTCTCATTCTATCTCTCTCCTTAATCTTGTCTGCCTCAATATGTTAGGCATGAGTCATCATCCTAGAAAGATTCATCTCACTCTAGACTCTAGTCACAAACTTACTCATAACTAGACACTCTAGTCACAAACTTACTCATACTAGCCCGATTATCAGTCACTAAGTTGGGATCATACTTGGTCAATTGATTGAACTTTAGACAGTACTAGCTATAGAGCCCTATCGTAGGTTCATAAACTCCTCCACCTTCACCTCTCTCATCTCTAAAGGGAAAAACATATCCAGGAATGCATCCTGGAACTCTTTCCAAGTTGTAGGGATAGCTCCCTCACCTTTACTTTTCGTCCCAGCAACAACCCAGTCATAAGCAAGGTCTTTCAAATTATACGCAGCCAACTCCACACTATGTTCCTAAGATACATGCATCACCTGAGTACTCTTCGGCACCTCCTCTAAAAACAACTATGGATCCTCATTAGACTTGGACCCATAGAATTCTGCTGGATTCATCCACATGAAGTCACAAATCCTGGCAGCAGATGAATTATCTCCCTGCTGCTGTAGAGCTGAGGCCGGGTTGGCCTGAATATTTGCACTAACAGCTTGGGCTAGCGCTTGAAAGGCTGCCCAAAATTCAGCATGAGACATATTTTCATTTAATGGGTCAGCAGGTTGAGGTTGCTGACCATCATTATTTCTACTTACTCAACGTGGAGACATATTTCTGAAAGAGGAGAGCACGAATCAATAGTTGAGAGAGACACTTTAAGCACGATAGACTTCTGAAAGAAAGAATCACACTTTTTCCTAAAACATCTTGTAGCCTCTTGCTCATAGATATGGTGCGCTACACACCGATGATCAAGACTCTACTTAACACGACTTGTCAGACTCCCTAGGACACCTTAAAAGCTTTGGCTCTAATACCAAGTTTGTAAAGCCCCAGAAAATGGGTCTCGGAGCATCACACCGTGCTTGAGGCTACGAGTAGCCCCAAGCTAACCCTTTGAGCCATTTTAATTTAGTTCAACACAAATCAATGGGGTTTTCATAAATAACCCTCAAATATCAACAAAGTAATCATCATCCAAGAATAAAAGAATTTCAGAAAGATAACAATATTCGATTTATTAGTCAACTCCTAACATCCATACTAGTATGACAAGCCTCTAAGAAAATCAATAAAACCAGCAAGCCATTAAGACATGCCTCAACTGACTCATACTCATTTATAAAATGTAAATAATTCCGTGAAACCAACATCAGATATCACGTCCTCGGAACATGAGAACTTACCACAATAGAGGAAGTAGAATAGTGTTTCGATGAATCATTATCAAACCTAGAATTGAGCACCTGAACCTATATTCTGAGAAAATACAGCCCACATCCGAAGATGTGGGTCATTACCATGGAAAGGAACCGAGTATATGTGGGTGTATGCAGTTGTATAAACATAATCATCATAAATATTTATAAGAAATATGCAGGATGCATGAAAGACTCACATAGCCTAAAAAAAATCATCATAATCATGAGAGGATGAAATAAGTACAATAACACATGTGAGACATCATTTAATTTGTCAATCACTTTCAGTTCATCAAGAATATCAATTCTCATAATGTAAATATCATTTAAGTCTTTCAAAAGAATAACTTTCACAGTTCTACTTTCAAATCACTTTACCATTCACCATAGACACAAGGAAACATACACACACTAGGAGATCCTATAACCGAGATAAACCATGTGAGCTACATGGAATCCAATGTTCAACCCACGTTGGGGAGATTCATCCTATCCTTGCCATCAGAGTAGGACTATCAATATCAAATTCACACAAACTAGTGATCACTATATAAATCAGCCTCAGGCTCACTCCTACAGAGGTATATAGTTCTAGGAAAGTAAGGTCGCCTTATACCTCCCACTCGGTCCTAAAGATTTCTCTCAAACTTAGCTCAGATCATTTCAAAGAAAATTCACAACAAAACAATTTCAATAATATATAAATATACATCGGGAGCCATCATCCTTCCCATCTATCAAAATTAACCACGTTGTAGATTTCTTTCACACTCGAGTTTAAAACAATTCCATTAAGACCAAAAGGTCAAATCATTCAAAATATCTCAAATATTCAATATCAATGTGCTTATAACATACTTTCTAAAAAAAACACAATGTCCAATGGGGATTTAAAACCCAAATATCAAAATCATGATAAATATCGTTCAAGATTCATGCTCTATATCTTCACACATGTAAATTAATCTTTCAAAATCATAAATATTCAAAAATCATAATAATAATCATAAGATATGGGTTCATGATTTAAATTCATAAAAATCAAATAAAAATCATGCCTTTGTAAAGAAAATTACTTTTGGGCACAAGAACGAAAGAGAGTTCTTGTTGAAAAACCCCACATACCTTGAATGATGAACTTTAGATCGATACTCATTTTGGAGATGTTAATCGTTCCTTTGAATGATGGTTCTTGGATTTCTTGAACTAGAAACTTGGAATCTTGAATAAATTTACAGAATTAATGGTGAACTTTGGAGGTTCTTAAAGTTGGATGTAGGAGCTTAGGGTTTTCTTTTTTGAGAGAATTTGATGAAATATAACATATAATGCTTCTAATAGGCTTTAATATAGTGTTTGGATGGATTTTGGGTGAGGGAAAATGACCAAAACGCCCCTAAAAACTAAAAAAATTCACGAATCTGTTCTTTGGTGGACTATTTTGATAGTCTGAAGTAGATCAATCATAACGTTTTACTTCGATATCCAAATTAGATGAAACAAATTTCATTAGAAAGAGGACTCTCATATATTTCTATTGATATATAGTATCTCACCCAGATCATTATGTACAAGGAGTTATGATCATTTGAAGTTGACCTAAAAATTCACTTTTGATAGGCTGAAGCAGATCGACCATAACTTTTTGCCCCGCTAAACAAATTGGATGAAACAAATTTTATTAGAAAGAGGACTCACATAGATTTCCGTTGGTATATAGTAGATCACCCAGATCATTATGTACAAGGAGTTATGATCATTTAAAGTTTGAGCAAAAATACGCCAGGCCTCAGTAATTTTTCCTGCAAGTTTTACTGTTCACTACTATTCACGGTTCTATCGGAATGTTCATAACTCGTCGTTCGGGTTTCCGTTTTGGATGATACATATATTGTTGGAAAGCTTATTCAATGATCTACGTAATGGTAGGTCATAATCTAGTATATTCCACATGAAAATTTGTAATTTATTCTAGAAGATAGAACCCAATACATTTACGCACAAAATTTCAATGAAAAATTTCCCGGGGTATTACACTGAGTTTGCTCATAATTATTGCCTATGAATAGTTGGGATAACTTTGCCACCTGTGATTTAGGCATTCACATAATTCCCCTTCTGTGTGTTTCCCAAAAAATTCAATGACTCTGGATTTTCTCAATATAAGTCTATAGATGGCCACTATACCACAAATATCACACCAAGATGGGCCTACTGGATTCGATTTACTTGAGTATGAGGTTGTTTTAAACTTAACTTACTGAACTGTGTCATTGTTTGATTTTGTAAGGCTAACAGTTGAGTGCCCAAAGCTGTGATGCTATCAACCTAAATTATACCTGCAACCTTCTTTACTATATTTCTAGATATATCCCATCCCAATCAGGATTATGTTGTGCAATTCGGTTAAACAAGGCATACAACTCATCATAAGTTTTCTCCAATTCTAACTTCTTGCAGCTAAATCTATCAAAATTTGTTTGTTATCTTCAAGAGCCTCAATAAAAGTGCGAGGTAATACCTTGTTATCTTGTTGGTTATGTGGACAGTCTCTAAGAAGAGATTTAAATATCTCCCAACCAAATACAAGTTCTCATCCAGCTTCTATTTAAAGCTCAAAATGTGCCTGATACGAGTTCTCGCCTAGCTTCTATTTAAAGCTCAAAATTTCACTATGTAACCTCACAGTCTTGCTGGATGTGAAGAATGGAATAAGTAATTTCTTTACAAAATCATTCCATGCAGTGATGGAGTCAAAAGTTCTACCTTCAACCATTCCCCATTTTCCTCCAAAGTAATAGAAGAGAGTGAGCTTCATGTATTCTATGGAGACTCCAGTAGGAATGAATGTTTCACTGATCTCCAAGAAATAATGCAAATGGACTTGGGGATCTTCAAGTGATAAGTCAATAAGCAGTCCACTTTTGTGTAGAAGTTGCACCATGCTCTATTTAATCTCAAATCTACATGTAGATACTAGTCTACATATATGGAGGTAACATTGTTTGCGAGTGGGATTGATTCTTTGCATATTGTCTTGCGGCATGGTGGATCTTCAGCCATTGGCATAAGAATTAGTTCCTCTTGTTGAATCAATGGTATTCGATAGAGAAGTACTACTCCTATCCAATGATGGTGTAAGCACTACTCAGGTTCAGGATATAGATCAACCAAATCCCTTTACCTTGCCATCTTACTTACGTATCAAACCTATACTATCAAATACAAAAGCTAAGATCTATTTGTTAATATTTATTAAACTAAATTAAGACAGTTGCCAATTTTCAAGTCCCCAGCAATGTCATCAAAAACTTGTTGCGTCCTAGCATACACGCATGTGTACATGGTCACCCAAGTAGCAAAGTGGCCTTTAAAAGCCAATTATCGATCATACAGGGACTTGTGCTCAGCAACAATCTAATTCTAGTACCACTACAAAGATTAAACAAGTGCAAGAGTAACCAATATCATTTAAGATATGAAAATGTAAAGTAACCATAAACAATGCTATAATATAAAATGCTTGAACAATAATAGGGAGAAATATAGGGTTAAGGAACTAAAAACAATACTACTTAATCAAATAATCTTGTTGGTACATTTAATTATCTTGGTTGATTATGGTCTTCCGAGCCTTTAATCATTTTTCTAACTTAGCCCCACAACTACATCATTGAGTGGGGATATGAGAACCAAGTTAAATACATTTATATTTCATCCCGCATGAATCTAGTGAGTCTAATTAGGTATATTAATATCCTAACCTCAAATAATAACTTCAATCCTTCTCTGTATATGTTCCCAATCCATATATCCCACATTCTAATCTATTGTTCCTCCTTTTTGGCTCATAATAGAAATATAGACTTATCCTAATGGTCACAAATCCATGTAATAGAAAATAAGGGATTTATGAATAACCAATGATGATAACAAACATATAACAACTCAAATATAATATTAGTATTCATGCTCTTGGCCTTAACCCTAAAAGACAATGTTTATCCACTCATAGAATTACAATGAATCAAACTTAATGAATTTATGTATAAAATTGAAAAGTGAACAAAATAAAAGGATAAAAGCCCTAAGAGAATGCTCCTAAAGTGTATTCAAATTCCTAAATGTCATCCAATGTATGTACAACACGATAAGAGTTTCCTATTTATAATGGAGCCAAGTGCCCATTTTTAACAAATGGGCATGCCAAACTAAGGAATTTGCACATAAGGGCATGGTACAGCTTATCATGGATGCATAATGGAATTTTTCCATTTTTTGTGTAAAATGGAATGGAATTCCCTTATCTCAGTGGCTAGAGGGCATGCCATTACTCCAAATTTCCAAATTTATTCACTATTTTCTCCATCCATTTAGCCTTTAGTTCCTCTCATTACGGTCTCTTTTCCATAATCACTAGACCTTGTTTTTCTCCTGGATATAAAGATTAGCATCTCACATGTCCTCCTATATCATCAAATACCACAAATTAGTGCATAAACACATAATAAAATACATCAAGAGTAATAAGAACACACATAGCTCAAACTAAGAACACTAGTTTTCTCGTCTAAACTCTAAGAGAATGTTTTGATTCCAAGCATGTTTGAACACACCATAAAAATTATATAAAAATAAATTAACACTTAGATGCTTAATTATATGATTATTAAAAAATTACGCACATAAGAAGTCCTCAAAAGTAAGTTAAATACATAGAGATCATGACATTTAGGTGCATAAATCCACCTAAGATCAGACACTAGTAGGGATGAACCATGTAAGAAGGGGAAATATAATAGGGTTTCATAATAAAATATGTGGAAGATGAGGCCCACAACATCTATACTTAATAAAAAATATTTAGATAGGAGATACCTATATAGTCTATCCCTAATCATAACTTGCCCTTAGTCTGGGAGTTTTATGCCATTAGTTTCTATAGTGGAGTGGTCTTTTCTCCTATCTACTATTCACATCATAGGGAATAATTCCTCGGTAGATGCTACCACCATCAATAAAACTTTAGGGGTCCGAAACCCCTCAAATGTTGCCTTTAAAGCTAAAGTCCGAGAGGCACACCTGCAATAGGCAGCAAGGCTCTTAAAACCGAAGGGTTTGGCTAACAAAATGAAGTACCAGGCCTTAAATGAACCAAGAGTGCTTACATTTCAATAGAGTCTAAGGTGTGGATAGAATCGGTGTCCTGCAGAATTTGTCCTTCAGGAAATATGATGGATGTGATCTTCCAGAAAGCTGTGGTGATGCCATGTACTTTTGTAGTAATAGAGATGAATGTAGAGGCATAGATTATTGATGAGTGGTGATATTTCTATACCCGAGAATGGTTTATGAAAGTTGTTTTCCTAATTTTCTTGATTATAGAGTTGTGCGAGTAGGCAGATGTGCCAAAGAAGGACCATGACATTATAGAAGAATATGATGTTGAATTTAACATGTGGAGAGGCAAGGGTATACAAAAGGATTTAATACGAAAGAAAATAGGGAGAAGAAGAAGAGAGTGGCTGGGTTGGTTGGGATAAGGATTTTGGCATCCTTCCCACTCAGGCTTACGCCCCACATAAGGGTTGGAAGGCTCATCTTGAGGCTATGAGAGGAAGAAGCTGCCTCCATAGGGATTGGATTCTTCAATCTAAACTGGACCTATATATCCAACTTGAGCTTATAGTGCGATCTAAAAAGAGCAAGATGAGAAGAAGAAGATGAAAAAGAAGAACAAGAAGGGTTGCTCCTGGGATTGTACGCTAGTAAGGATGTTCAATCCAATCCAGATAATGTTTAAGTGTGCACCCTCCACCCAAAATCTCCTAAAGCTGACCAAGAAATATAGCAAAGAGTTCTCCTTCTTTAGTGGAATGGAGGAGGAGGTTTTGACTACCTCAAGCCTTAGAGATGACGCCACCAACTAGATGTTTCCAATCTTTGTTTTATATTATACTATTGACTGGTCTTTTGGTTTGACACCATTTGGGGCATATAATAAACAATTATTCTTTCTATTTTGATTTTTCTTGCATTCTTAAGAAAAACACCATTCTCGTACCCTTAATTGCGATCGTTTTAGCTTATAATGTTTGTTAGAGTTGATTTTTTATCTTTAACTATCCTGTATATGGGGTTGCTCTAGGATGATTATAAAATCACAAATATAAGGGATGGGTCTAGAAAGCTACTACATGGAGCTATTGAAGCTGTTAATCTTACCACTATAACTTTTAAATGTTATGCTGAAACTGTAATCTCTAATGGTTCCACTTTTTTCATATTTTCTAACTATTTCTAGGTATTTTCTCACACTACGCCATCCCCTGGACACTATTATAAGTTTACTCTTGTGTCTCATGGTATGTGAGGTGAAGAATGATTAAAAGCTTACCCAAACTATAGTGAACATAATTAATTCCTAAATTTTGTTAAATCTAACACATTTATACCTTCATTTTCTCTAAAGAACAATTTCTCACTCAACATTTCCCAAAAAATAGCATGGGAACTTTTTAATTTGTCAAGATTTTGATAGAAAATAAGGAATACTCCAAATCATGAAGAGATAAGGCGTGCCTCAAGAAACACAAATAGAGATACACCTCAAGAGAACACCTATACTCATGATCCCCGAGTCCCTTGACCATACATCATAAAAATCACCATACATAATAAACTGTTGTACTTAAGAAAAGTTACAACTTAACCACCAGGTAATTGTACTTTAATACTATATCAAGCAAGATTCACAACATATTAACTCAATGTCTTTGTTTTTTACTAACCAGTACTAGTTTAGATACCCTCTCCCAACCCCTCAACATCAGCGAGATACTAATTGGGACCAACTAGTCCTTTCTATGATGGTTTAGAAAATAGTTAGAATCCTCTAGATACCATTGCACTCAACTCAGGAAGATAACTCTATAATAGTGTCATGACCCAATTTATCCGGTCATGATGGCGCATATTATAAACCACCAGTAGGCAAGCTAACCATAAGTCCTAAACTTCTTATAACAGGCTATCAAAAGAAATAAAGAAAGCATGTGGAGATTAAAATACATGAGATAGTCCCAAAACCTAATGGTATCAATATAAGAGCTTAAAATGTAGTACGATTACAAATGAATATGCTGATACAACCCATATTTGAATACAACATAGAGACTAGTATAGTACCGTAAAGTGAGGAAAGTAATACTTAGAGAACCAATACCTCACCCTACTTCTCATAACCACAGCTTTTCCGCACGATATACGTAATAATGATAATAACCCGTACTATGATCTACAGGCTACAGAAGTGTATTATGTGTTCCAAACACGTTATACTCGGTAGGCAACTATCGACAGAGATCCAAAGATAATGTAAATGTATATAACATATAACTAGAAGTAGATACTATACCTAATCATCCAGCAACCACACAAGAAAGCTAGCAAGATAATAATGATGAACTATCCTACTCATATCCAAGAACTAACATGATAAGGCTAAGGTAATATTGAGCGTGAACTATCCTATTCCAACTATACTCAGAAACATCAATACTATATCACATATGACTAGAAAAAATCAAAATAAAGGGTGAAAGGAAGACATATAATATTATACAAGGCCAATGAATAAATATACAATCTGATTGAATAAAGGAACGAAGAGATATACAGTTATACCATATCTACATATAGATAAATATACATATACATATATTTAACCAAGGTTAGCTCAAGGTATAACTTAAATCATCAGACTAGCATCTTAAGGCCTCACAATCAAAGTTGAAACTAGTGCTAGTATAATCATGGTCTCTAATCCATATGTCTAACAAGGGATAACCATACATAATATAATCATAAGATAAAAAAAACAGAATCGTACCTCATGTCTCGATACTGAATCATTAATTGATATTCCAAAATAATCCATCATAATTATCATGATAATAATAACACTCGCAATGACAATGTGAGTAACCAGATAGTCAGGAAAAATAATACTTAATTGGGCCTTTTATAATTCCCAACCTACATAGGCTTAGAAAAGTTCACTCAACATATAAAACACCATAAGCCATACTCATCACCTAGTATAGGCGCATACTAGTGATAGGATTTGTGCAACCAAGAATGAATGCCAAGATATAATCCATTATACCATAACTAATACAAATACCACAAATTAACTGTAATGACCCGAGATTATCCCCTAGTCGTTACACCGTGCTTACGATCCCAAGAGACCATAAGCTAACTAATAAGTTGTTACCTGCTGTGAGAACTGAATAATATAATCATAAATGCGGAAGAATAATTGAAGTGCCATAAGGTTTTAATAACTAAATTTAAAACTAAAATATGAGTCTATAGAAATAACTAACAAAATTTTAAAAAATAAAGATAAACTAGATCACTAAATATAATATCTGAATACTGAATAACTTAATCTAAGTATGAAAAGCCTCTATAACTGACTGACTGAATATGAGTTGATGGGATAGGCCCCAACTAACTAAAATTATCTAATAACTGAGACATGAAATAAAGTGAGTCTGTCCTCGAAGTATGAGTACTCATCACTGCTACTACTGAGGAACTGATAAGTCTAATCACGAGCCAGGAACTGAGCGTCAGAACATATGATATAATACATCATAGGTCAAAAACAAAGGTGTGCGATTAGTACTTTGAATGTACTGGTATGCTTAATAAGGTAGGATAATATACATGGTTTCATGAACAGAACTAATGATTAACTGGACATGAATGTAAAGAATAGAGTACTGAGTAGAGAACATGGAATTAGTAGATACTGATGATGCATGGAAATGTATAAATGCTGAGAATGCATGACAAAACACATAACATAACTGAGTAAAATATGTAAACGGAAATACTGAGATAACTGAAATCTGTATACTTTGGTCACACAACACTAAAACTGAATAACTAAACTGGGATTGTAACTAGACCATATCTGAGACTGTAGGAGGTATCATCTAACCAAAATTTCCTAATTTGAGCTAATTGGGGTCAAACCAGTAACCCCATCTGGAAGGGTATTAATATCGTTCCACGGGTACTAACAATGGTTGTGTGGATCCACTAAACTGATATACTATCCAAAGGACTAAGCGTGTCAAGCCTGAACGGATGGGTGACCTTTGCGAGATAGTCAAGCCTAATCTGACGGGTGACTACTTATATCCTACGTTGGCTATATAGTTTTGGAGTACAGGGACTGCTACTAATGACTCTACCTATTTAACGAGGAAGTCTTCATCCCTACACTCTCTCGGTGTTAAATCCTACTCCTAACTAAAAGACACGGAGATACTAGACTATTCTGAGTTGAATAACTGATATCTAACTATTCTAATAATGCTTATCATATAATCTCAAGGCTATTCTATAATGTATTGAGGCTACACTAAATAAACAGCTATGGTTTTGGGATATTCAATACGCCCATGACTCAAAACAACAACACTGAAAGGACTCTAAAGCTTGAAGGCCAAAATATGAAGGTTCTTAGTAAAGAAATCACTCTTGTAGGCATTTTATCAAACACTTGTAGTTCATGGTTTAAGAACAATCATAGGAATGTCATGGAACTTGTAGAAATAGTTCATCATAATACCATTAAATCATAGTTTAATTCAGTAAATCATAATATTAAAACATGGAAGATTGAATAATAACAATAGTTTCATGGTAACATGGTATAGAATCATAGTTCATGGAGATTCAGGAATGAAATCATAATTTAAAATATGATAACTTAAAAAGATCATAATTTTATAATTTAAAAAGATTGCTTGGACTCCATGGATGAAAGGGATCCATGGATGAACATCTAACATAACTGGGTTAATGAATTTGAAGAGATGAATGGAGAGTTCTGGAGAAATTGCCTTGAATTTGAGAGCTAGGGTTTCTTGTTCTTGAAAGAGGGATTTTTTATTGTGAGAAGAATTGAAATAATGATGATTACTTAGGGTGTTTAGGGGTTAAATTTTGTATTTTAGGTTAATTAGGACCATGAAAAAATACCCAAATACCCCTAAACGAATTTAAAAACAGAAGATAAAAATTGAGCATCCCGCTTTTTGGCCTTGGCGTGACGCACCACTATCGTGCCAAGCCACTGGAAAAGGGACAACTGGGACATAGACAGACGATGTAATGCACCACTATCGCGGTAAGCCTTGGGATACCATTTTGGCCACCTCCGTGATGCGCCATGATCGCAGACGTCCACTGGAAATTGACAAATGGGAAATTGGCCTACTCCACGATGCGCCACGATCGCAGAGTCACACTGGAAATTAAAAATTGTCATTTGGGTTGTCTATACGACACGCTGAGGGTTAAGATGATGATGTTTTGCGACTGAAACGTAGAATTGCCATAACTTCTTACTCGGTTATTGAATTTAGGCAAATTTTATATCGTTGGAAAGATAATTCAATTTCACACACAATGGAAGCTCTAAACTAAAAATTAATGAGTGTTTCAAATTTTTCATATATGATTACTCATGTATTAGGACTTATATTATGCTAGGGAAATATGTGGTGTTGCAATATCTCCCTCTTGGAATCAGTCATCCCCGAATGTAACTAGTTAAGCTGAGGGAACTGATGAACTGAGCTTACATACTAAAAATACATGTCTGATGCATGGAATGCGTGACTGAATTGATTCATGAATGCATGACTGACATGAACATGATGTGCAGATAAAACAGTGTGATAGGGAAATAAAAATCCTAAGAAGATTGATACCTTATACTGAATCTGGATTCCCGGAGAAAAGATGAGGGTACTTGGTCCGCATATTTGTTTCTGCTTCCCAACTGGCTCCCTTAACTGACTAATTCTGGCAAAGAACTTTGACTAGTGGAACTTCCTTGTTCCTTAGTCTATGAACTTGATGATCAAGAATTTCAATTGGAACTTCCTCAAAGGAAAGACTATTCTGATTATCTACACTTTCTAAGGGAAAAACTACAGATGGATCACTAATACACTTTTTCAACAATGAGACATGGAACACTAGTGTACTGAGGCTAAATCTGAAGGCAACTCAAGCTCATAATCTACCTTTCAAAACTGACTGAGAATTCTGAAGGGACCAACTTATCGGGGACTGAGTTTCCCTTTCTTGCTGAATCTCTTCACTCTCTTCATGGGAGAGATTTTCAAGTACACAAAGTCGCTGACTTTAAACTCGAGATTCTTTCTCCTCACATCAATATACAATTTCTGTTGGCTATAGACATCCCTAAGCCTTTCTCTAATAAACTAAACCTTTTTCAATGCATCAAACACCATGTCAGGCCCTACTACTACATCCTTACCTACTTTAAATCATCCAATTAGAGATCTACATCTCATACCATAAAGAGCCTCAAATGGGGCATTATGGATACTAGAATGATAGCTATTATTGTATGCAAATTCAATCAAAGGAAAATGGATATCCCAACCACCTTTGAAATCAACAACGCATGCTCTCAATATATCCTTAAGAGTGTGAATGGTTCTTTCTACTTGACCATCTATGTGAGGGTGGAAGGCTGTACTTAGGTTGACTTAGGTACCAAGACCCTTTTGGAATGCTTTCCAAAAGTGAGTGGTAAACTGAGTACCTTTATCAGAGATGATAGATAAGGGAAAACCATGCAACCTAACCAACTCTCTAAGATAGCGATTGGCATAGTGCTCGACTTAATAAGAGGTATGGACTGGCAAGAAATGAGCTGATTTGGTCATTCTATCTATGATAACCCAAATAGAGTTATGTTGATGATGGGTAGGAGGCAAACCAGTTACAAAGTCCATGTTTACATTATCCTATTTCCACATGGGAATAATGAACTCCTACATAGACCCACTAAGTTTCTGGTGCTCAACCTTAACTTGCTGATATGTAGAGCACTTAGCTATAAACTCTGTAATATCTCTCTTCATCCCACTCCACCAATAGATCTCTCGCAAATAGAGATACATCTTAGTTGCCCCTGGATGAATAGATAACGCGTCCTATGTGCTTCTGCAAGAATTCAATGCCTCAAGTCATCTACACCAGGCATACACAATCTACCCTAACAATACAAAACACCATCTCCCTCTTGGGAGAAAACCTCCACTTTCTGATCTCTGACTGATTTTTTCAACTTAACTGGACTGGAATCTCTATCTTGCTTTTCCTTTACCTCGAGACTAGAGTAACTTTAAGCTACTCTGCACCCATACACTACCTTTTACTGAATAGAGTAAACGGACACCTATTCGGGAAAGCTGATGAACTTCCTAAGCTAACTTCTTCTTACTATCCTCAATATACGCTACACTACCCATAGACATTCTACTGAGAGCTTCCGCCACTACATTGGCTTTGATCACATAAATCTTAACCTTTCAATAACTCTAACCATCTTCTCTGACGCAAATTCAAATCTTTCTGAGAGAATATATACTGAATACTTTAGTGATCTGTGAACACATCTACATGCACCCCATACAAGTAATGCCTCTGAATCTTTAAGGCACAACTACTAGCTCAACATCATGTGTTAGATAATTCTTCTCATGGGGTTTAAATAGTTAGGAGGAGTAAGCTATATAACCTTACCTCTTTGCATGAGGACACAACCTAACCTACTCTGGATGCATCACAGTACACAACAAAACCATCTAAACTGTCTAGTAGAGTCAAGACTTGGGCAGAGGTGAGTCGAGTCTTCCACTCCTGAAAACTCTTCTCGTAGGAATCTGACCACTGAAACTTAACTTTCTTTTGAGTTAATCTAGACATGGGGGATGCAATAGAAGAAAACCCTGTAATAAACCGATGGTAATAGCCAACTAAACCCAAGAAACTCCTAATTTCTGATGGAGAGATGTGTCTCAGCCAGTTTCTCACCACTTTAGTCTTTTGAGGATTAACTTTAATTCCATTACCGAAAATAATATGACCAAGGAATGCTACTAATCTTAGCCAAAATTCACACTTACTAAATTTAGCGAACAACTGGTGAGCTCTAAGAGTCTAAAGCACTATGCTGAGATGGTCTGTATGATCGCTTTCCCTAAGACAATAGAAAAGAATGTCATCAATGAAGACTCTGACGAACATGTCTAAGTAGTGCATGAACACTCGGTTCATCATGTCCATGAAGGCTGATGGGGAATTTGTAAGACCAAAGGACATAAATAGAAATTCGAAGTGACCATACCAAGTTTAGAAAGTTGTTTTTTGAATGTCACATTTTCTGACAGTAAGCTGATGTTAGCTTGTCCGAGGTCTATCTTGGAAAAGTAACTGGCACCTTGAAGTTTGTCGAATAAGTCATTAATTCTAGGAAGTGGGTATTTATTCTTGACTATAACCTTGTTCAACTAATGGTAGTCTATGCACATTCTGAGAGAACCACCTTTCTTATGCACGAATAGAATAGGTGTGCCCTACGAGGAGTCACTGGGTTTAATGAATCCCTTCTCTAAGAGATCCTTTAATTGTTTTTTTAGTTCTTTGAGTTTAGTTATAGCCATTCTGTATGGCGGAATAGATATAGACTTAGTATCTGGTAGAAGGTCTATTCGGAAGTTAATTTCCCTTTAGGGAGGAACTCCGGAAAAATCTTTAGGAAAAATATCTGAGAATTCATTTACTACTGGGACTGACTCAAGAGTAGGAGTTTCTGAGTTAGAGTCTTTTACTCGTACAAGATAGTAGACATACCCTTTGGATATCATCTTTTTGGCTCTAAGGTAAGAAATCAACTGACCCCTAAGAATTGTAGTACTACCTCTTTTTTCAAGGACTGGTTCACTTGGAAACTAAAAATGAACTATTCTGTTTATACAATCACCTAAGGCATAGCATGAGAGGAGCCAATCCATACCGAGAATGATGTCAAAATTTGTCATCTCTAACTCCACGAGATTAATTAAAATAACTTTTTAAGATACTGTGACTGGATAGTTCCTATATACCTGTCTGGCTATAATGGAAACGCCTACTGGAGTAGACATTGAAAAGGGCTCTGGTAGATTTTCAGGACTGACTCCAAAATTGATGACTATATATGAAATTACAAAAGAAAGAGAAGCTCCAAGGTCTAGTAAAGCATAAACATGTAAGGGAAAGACCTGCAACTTACCAGTAACTACATTAGGAGAATTTTCCTGATCTTGGCAGGAGTGAAGAGCATATAATCTATTAAGACACTGACCACTGGTAGCACAAGAAGTGGCACCCTATTGAGTCGGGCGACCGGATGGAGCTGACAACTGATGGGACTAGCCCTATTGGTGCACATCCCTACCTTCTGAGCAACTACCCAACACTCTCAAATCTGATGACCTGGCTTACCATACCCAAATGACATATCCCATCCCACTTTATGCTCACCCTAATGGTGTCTGCCACACTTCTGACCTAAAGGATTTGTACGAGTACTGCTAAAACTAACCTAGGACTCAAATCCTAGTACCCTATCCCTATTTTCGTTTCTGCATTTGGGTATTGGGAATTAGCTGAAGAAGGTACTAGGGATAAAGACCTCTGATAAAACTAGGGACAATTATCACTTTCTGACTTTGGCTGATTTAAATTAGGACTACCCGTCCGAGCTCTTTTTTTTTCTCTTTCTCTCTCTTTCATCTTCTGCTCCTCTATCTGTTAAGAATGAACCATCAATCTAGACAAGACCATCTCACTAATCAACATTGCGGTCCTACACTCCTTGACAACAATATCAGACATGCCAGACACAAACTTACTCATCTTGGACCTATTGCCAGCTACCACATAAAGAGAATATCTAGCTAATTGAGTGAAGTTGAGAGAATACTCCCTTGTAGCCACTCGTCTATAAGTGTGGCGTGCTACACACCAATGCATAAGACTCTACTCGACGCGACTTTTAGACTTCCTAGGACAATTTTAAACCTTAGGCTCTGATACAAAGTTTGTAACGACCCGAGACTACCCCTAGTCATTACATGGTGCTTACGGTCCTAAGAAAGCACAAGCTAACCCATGAGCAGGTACCTGCTGTGAGCACTAAATAATATAAGCATGACTGTGGAAGAATAACTGAAGTGCCATAAGGTTTAAATAACTGAATTTAAAATTGAAATATGAGTCTATAGAAACAACTGACTGAATATGATAAAATAAAGATAAACTAGATTTTAACTGTAATATATGAATACTGAATAACTAACTCTAATGTCTGAAAAGCCTCTATAACTAACTGACTAAATATAAGTTTATGGGACATGCCCCAACTAACTCCAACTATCTAATAACTGAGATATGAAATAAAGTCAGCTTGTCCTCAAAGTATGAGGACTCATCCCTGCTACTGTTGAGGATCTGATAACTCTAATCATGAGCGGGAAATTAAGCGTCAAAACCTATGATATAATACATCATAGCACAAAAAAGGTATGAGATCAGTACTTTGAATGTACTGGTATGATAAATAAGGTAGGTTGATATGCATGGTTTCATAAATAGAACTAATGATTAACTGGACATGCATGTAAAGCATGGAGTACTAAGTAGAGAACGTGGAATCTGTAGATACTGATGATGCATGGAAATCTGTAAATACTTAGATTGTATGACAAATTATATAACATAACTGAGTAAAATTTGTTAACTGAAATATTGAGATAGCTGAAATTCGTATTCTTTGGTCAAGCAACTCTAAGACTGAATAACTGAACAGGGGCTATAACTGAGACCATATTTGAGACTCTGGGAGGTATCATCTAACTGACATTCCCTAATTTGATCTAATTAGGATCGAACCTATAACCCCAGCTAGAAGGGTATTAATACCGTGCCACGGGTACTAATAATGGCTATATGGATCCACTAAACTGATATAATGTCCAAAGGACTAAGGGTGTCATGCCTGAACTGATGGGTTACCCCTACGATATAGTCAAGGCTAATCTAACGGTGGCTACTCATATCCTATACTGGCAACATAGTTCTAGAGTATCGGGATATTCCTAACGACTCTGCCTATCTGATAGGGAAGCTGCCATCCCTATACTCGTTCGGTGCTAAATCCTACTCCTAACTGGAAGACACTGAGATACTAGACTATTCTGAGTTGAATAACAGATATCTGACTACTCTAATAATGTTCATAATATAATCTGAAGGCTATTCTTTAATGTACTGAGGCTAGCTTAAATAAACAGCTATGGCTTTTAGGTATTCAATACCCCCAGACTCAAAACAACAATACTAAAAGGAAACTAAAGCTTGAAGGATAATACGTGAAGGATCTTAATAAATAAATCACTCTGATAGGCATTTTATCAAACACTTGTAGTTCATGGTTTTAAAACAATCATGGGAATGTCATGGAACTTGAATAAAATGCATCAATTCATCATAATAGAATAAAATCATGGTTTAATTTAGTAATTCATAATATTAAAACATGGAAGATTGAATAATAACAATAGTTTCATGGTAACAAGGTATAGAATCATAGCTCCTCGAGATTCATGGATGAAATCAAAATTTAAAACATGATTACTTTAAAAGATCACAGTTTTATAATTTAAAAAGGTTGCTTCGACTCCATGGATGAAAGGGATTCATGGATGAACATCTAACATACTTGGGTTAATGAATTGAAAGAGATGAATGAAGAGTTCTTGAGAAATTTCCTTGAATTTGAGAGCTAAGGTTTCTTGTTCTTAAAAGAGAAATTCTTTATTGTGAGAGAAATTGAAATAATGATGACTAGTTAGGGTATTTAGGGGTTAAATTTCATATTTTAGGTTAATTATAGTCGTGGAAATAGACCCGAATACCCTTAAGTGAATTAAAAATCGAAGTTGAAAACTGGCCATCCCAATTTTCGACTTGGCGCGATGCGCGACTATCACGCCAAGACACTAGAAAATGGACAACTAGGACCTGTACAGATGGCGCGCTGCACCACTATTGCGATAATCCTTAGGATGCCATTTTGGCCACCTCCACGATGCGCCATGATTGCGGAGGCCCATTGGAAATTGACAAATGGGAAATTGGCCTACTCCGTGATGCGCCATGATCGGGGAGTCACACTAGAAATCGATAATTGTTGTTTGGGCTGTCTACGCGATGAGCTGAGGGTTAAGATGATGATGTTTTGCGACTGAAACTTAGAATCTCCTTAACTTCTTACTCGATTATCGGATTTAGGCAAATTTTGTATCGTTGGAAAGCTAATTCGATTTCCTACACAATGGAAGGATCTAAACTGAAAATTAATGAGTGTTTCAAAATTTCCATATATGAATAGTCATGTATTGGGACTTAGATTATGCTAGGGAAATATGGGGTATTATATTAACCCTTCGTATACACCTCCTCCAGCTGAACAACTTGTAAAGGTAGGACCTACAGTACCCACCCTTTTCCGGCACAACAACATACAGACAAAAGGGTACCTAGGGGGTTCGGTAGTACCCATATACACCAACCTAGTCCTGATAAAAGATCATCAATCATCGTCATCATCAACATCATTAAAATTATCAATATCATCAACACCAAAAATATAATATGTATAATAAATGCACAAACTCTGAAGTGTGGCTAAAAGAGTGTAAATCCATTACCTTGGGTAAACTCCAGGACTAACTCATTATAAAGGTGTACAAAGGGGTTGGAATCTCTCATGACCAGAATAAATAGTTGTATCAAAATGATAGTATAGAATCTATCTCAGCCAAATATTTATAACAAAATTTTAATCTCAAGACACATAAGTTATACATTAAGATGGTATGATTTACATTTTGAAGAAATCTATTTTTAAAGTGAAAAGTGGGCTTTAATCCCTTTTTTTTTATAAAAATTAGTAGTAAAATCATATTTTGGTTGGAATCATCCTATTTACCATTTATTGATCATGAATGTACCGAATCTATACATGACATTACCAACATTAAACCAATGAGTTCATAAGCATCAAAACATCTGTGACTATGGCCACGTCCTTTACAATGATAAACCATCCTTCGAAATCCAACCAATATCATAACACGGCCTTGGGCCCAATAATATATATGTATATCCGACAAATGAATAACATGATAATCCGGTTTAACCATCACCATCCACTAAGTCGTAGTAATCTTATACTAAGGTTCATTAATCTTAACTATACCTAAATTCTAGTAACCTTGGGTGATAGGATTCTGGAAGCATAATAAATATTTCCCCATATGGGTCAATTCACCCACCTAATCCAAACTTCAAAAAACAAGAATAATTTATGGTGTTCTACTTATAACAAATCCTAAAATTCTTATTTCATATGCAAAATATAAAATACACCATCTCGTGAAGAAGAGTAGACAGAAGCCTACCTCGATGTCGAACCTTAATCCTTGAATCATACATAAAATGTTCGTCTTTATTCTACAACCTCAAAATGCCATCATGCTATTAAAATTATAATCTACACAGAGTAGAAGTATCATTGTGCAGGAAAAGTAGAAGTGTCTCCAGTTCCTGCATCACAATGGGATACAACATTTAGAGATAGTTTACAAGGTGAGGTAAGTTAGACATTTATCAGTTTAACTATTTATTCGATGCGATAGTATAGGTAAGTAAGACAAATCATGTGACAAACCATTTTTCAAAACCAATAACACAAGTCGGTCAAGTGAACACAATTTTCAAACCAAATTTGCCAACACAAAACATCAAGTTAGGGGAATACCTCAACCCCTATTCTAATTCCTACACCCATTCACCAAATTAGTTCAAAATTATTTATAAAGCATGAACAATGCATATAAAATCATGGGTGTTCAATTCAAGAATCATTTATTCCAAAACCTTAAAACCCATATTCATAAACCACCATTAAGTAACATGTAACAACATAAAGACATGTTTTTAATAAAATAAACTTTGGAAAAAAGTAACATGCCTAAGATATCAAGAATTACTAAGAGAAATCAACTCGTGGAAGCTCAAACTACCAATTCCTTAGAAACCTAGGTGTTCTTGACTTAGGGATTTGAGAGACAAGAGGGAGTGTTTTGATTTGATAAATTGTCAAAATAGGGTCCCCAATATTTTTTAAGTCATGGGTATTAAGTGAAAAAGAGGGATTGTCCAAATTACCCTTAATTAAAACACTAGAAATTGTCACCAATGACTATGGGTCACCCTAAAACTCGTTAGGACACACTATGACTCATAGGATCCTAATCATACCCTAAATAGAAGCTTGGACCATCACACTAGTTTAGTCATAAGTCACACCCTACGACTCATGACCTCACCATATGACTCATTAAGTCTAGTTCGTAATCAAAATAAAGAGTTTGAAACCAACCCTAGTTTGCCTACAAGTCGTACCTTACGACTCTTAATGAGTCCTTACTACTCGTTGGGTTCAAAATTATAACTAAGGCAGAAACTAAGATATCATTCACTGGTCTCCCTATGACTCAATCCCAACGACCCATAAGGAGACTTTTCGACTATATTGGTGAGTCATTGTTAGAGCAGTGAGATCAAAACTCAGGGATTTTTTATGGCTAAAATTTGGGGTGTTACATTTTTATCTTTCACTAACTCATTATCCTGATTTTTGCAACTCCTAACCCAAATTAGATCAAATCTTCTTAGTAATTCAATATTATAATGAACTATGGGATTTACCATCTCTAAGAAATTAAATTCTAAAACTCTTTCTAGGGATAGACTATAATATACAATATGCATCTATAACTATACACTTAGAAAAATTAAAATTAAACTTGAATTAGGATATCCTTATATTCACATTGTTATTATATTCCATCAACACTACCAACAAATCAAACCCCGCAATAAATCAACAAAGATATATAGAACATAATAGAATTTCATGGCATATGAATGAATGCATGTATGCAAGATGTGTGCATAATCTTTTTCTCTTCTTAATCTCATTAATAAAATTTTCCATATCATGAACATCATGATCAATAAAAGTATCACTACCATCATCATCATCTCATCAATGTCGGCATAATGAACATATTATTTCAATAAAATCATCTACATCCTCAACATCTCACCTCTATGACGTGAAAGTTTAAGAATATACAATACATCCAATAATCACAAGCATTGCCTATAAGCCATCATCGTCATTGTTGCAGATATAACTATAATACATCATTATTAGTTCCAAGCATGTTATTAGCTAAATACATTATTAAAACTATATACGCTACACCTCCTTCAAAACGTAGTGGTTTCTCTTGGTGTCATTACTAGATGTGTATTCATAACTCTCAATCTTTTTCACAAAATAGAACTCAAATTCCTTTCTTAATAATTCTGTTGTATTTATGATACTTGACCTTACAACTATACCCCAATTACTTGATGAATCTTATCCATTAATTTATTCTTTCATGTACCATACAACTAAGTTGTCTCTATATAATCCTACCCATTTAATTTTTCACAAAGGTAACCTAAAACTCTCTTAGGTTAAATTTAACCCCTACTCCATATTTACATATTATTAATCTTCCTCAATGTAAGAGTTAACTATCCAATTTACTAAGAGCACCTTCTATCACAACCTAGCTTTCCACTACTCCCCCTTTTTACCATACCTAAACAACCTTCCATACTTACAAGTTAAGGTATTCATTCAACTAGTTAAGATTCTCATGAAGTTTACTTGATTACCTGCAATGAATGTCACATCAATAGGGCAAAACCATAATTTATCATAGTATTAAAGTTTAACTGAGTATTTAGCATTTTTGTCCTTCTAAATGCCCTTTGCAAAGGATTAATGCATGAGTACTCCCAAATTAATATCCATGTTATATGAATCTAACCTAACTCTAACTACTACGATAAATAAATCATAACCGACCTCATAGATTAAACATTATTCTATTGAGATGAGAGCGTTGTCCCATGAGTGCTAAGCATCTTCCTAAGTCAGATTCCGACATAGTGTCCCTCAAACCTATCTTGTAAAGCTTGGCCTTTGGAATCTCATAACAAAAGAAGTAGAATTTATTTTGGGTTTCTCCAGGGAAAAGAGGGAATAGGAAGGGTTAAAACAAAAGATGGGATTTAAAATATCCCAGGTTGGTTATTTTGAGTTCCGATATGATGGTAATTTTACTGTTGTAGCCATTAATGTACCATTGAAGTCATAGTCCAAAGATCGGCCTAATTTCCTTTTAAGACTTTTGGTTGTATATCTTTGTTCCTCATTTTTCTCAACAAAAATAATTTTCCTGCTTCTATTTTGAGAATTTAAGTTATCATAAAATATTTTAAAGGCATTTTTATACAAAATGACATTTTTAGTCATTACAAGAATATTTGATTTTAAAGATAAGAAAATCTTCAATTTAACATAAGAAAATATCCAATATATCCAAACAATCTCATATAACCAAATAGGACAAACATAGATGTGAGCACACCATTTTGATTATTTGTCTTGACGAGTTTGAAGAATATTTTGTGTGAATATACATCCTAGATGGGTTAGAGGATTTCTTAAAACTTAAATGTGACATACCCCAGGTTCCTTCTTGATATTATTAGTCAATGGAATATTTTTTGCAGCTTCATCCATCATAAAAAAATAAAAATAGACCCAAGACAAGACAGGATCAAGGAAACAGGCTCATACAAGAAACCACAATCATCACACTTCATAAAGAAAACAAATATATTTAAAATCTAGAGTAAGAAATAGTGAGACAATATATCAGATCAAACCACAAGAAGCAACATATTTAAATCAAGATAGTGAATCCAAAAAAAAATAAGAGACCCTATACTAAAATGTGGACTAATGATTCATAGCAAACAGGTTAAAGATAAAACAAAGGTCTGAAATCTGAAATAAGTAAATCATTAGGATGAAAATAGTAGTCTAAGAGAAGGTGAAGGAAAAAAGGGGTTTGACTAGCAATAAAGTAGTAATCAATCTGCATAAAAAAATTAGAAACAATGATTCTAAGCTAATAAATAACATCAAAGTGGGTCTTAACAAAATCTAAACGTAGAACAATGAAGCCAAAATAAGAAGAACAACAATATATGAAGCATAATTCTTTTCACAAACCATATGGGCTTCAAAGTCCTCTACAACAAATACATCCAACATACTCACTTACTAAGATTCTAAGCAACCACTACATATCATGCATGCATATCAAGAACAAATGAAAGAAAATTAACATGAAAATAACCCCTTAATAGTAGCTAACAAAGGAAGGAAGAGAGGCTCCTACATTTTCCAATGTAGGAAATCAGACTATGAGTCTCATTGGAATCCTTCATCCACCACTAAAAAACCATCGGTAATTGGAATTCTAGTCTCAAAGGAGTCTTACAAGAATTTCGATTAGAACTTTTACTAAAGGAAAGCCTTTTCTAAAAATTCTTTTTTGCTCAAAATATTTTTAATAATCAAGACTTGGTTCTTAGCTCTGAAAGTACAGGTATTTGTAGAGCAATATTTGGGGTTGATTTTGGAAAATAGGCAGTGTGGTACAGGAAAAATTTAGGGGCATTTGAAGGATTTTCCTAGGGAATTCAAATTTCAAAATTGGGAGAATATAAGATAGATATGAATTGGAATCATACGAATTTATACATAATTGAGGAAAGGATAAGGTCAAATTTTGGATGGGGGACTTTGAAACCTTCTAGGTTCCGCTTTGGTACGAGGATTTTAGGGTTTTTGTTTGCTTAGTGTTAGCTATTGCTGTATGAGTTTTTTATGTTGTCATTTATGTTGTGTTGTACACTATTATGGATGAAGGATAATGTTTATATGATAACTCATTTTGGGTCTGCTCGAAAGTATTGATTGGAGGTGTATTACTTGATAGAATTTAAAAGATGGAAAACAAGGCTAATTATTAAATAACCAATTGATTAGTATTTTAGTCAATAACCAATTCATTAGTATTTTAGTCAGTTGCATTTTGGTCAGTATGAAAATCAATTGGCTAATTTCTTTGCAATTATATCCAAATTGATCTTAATTAAGATAAATTTTGATACATTCGCTAAATCGAATCAAAATATGAAACAAATAAATAATTGATTTAATATCGAGCATTTTGGTTTAGCTAAATAAAATTAGTATCTTCCTAAATAATTCATTTGATTGGAAAAGTATATATTTAAATAAAAAAGTTACCTATTTAAATAAATTTTAAGGGGAGTCCTGACTAAAATCAATTTTTTTGATAAGATATTTATTTAAGTAAATAAAATTATCTGATCTCGTTTATAATAATAAAAAAATTATAATTACTACATAGATGAAAAAATTTAACTTGACAAATATTTCAAAAAGGCCTTTATATAAATAAAATAAATGCTTTTTTTATTATTTTTTAAACCAAAGAAACTAAGAATAAAACCTAGTCATGGAGTCAAAAATCATGTGTCAACAACATCCTCCCCCTTTCGGTAGGGTGAATGAAAGCAACCCCACATAAAGGGAGTTTGACAGTGCTAATTTTATTCTACCACATATTTATTTCTTGAAGGCAGTTGGTTTTTGCATGAATTTCAAAAATTTATTTTTGGACTTTGGAATGGGCTTCCAACATATCTCTAGTATATGAGAATTCAAGATACTTGTAGTTCATAATGGTTGATTTGTAATCAAAATTTTAAAAGAATTCATAAGTTATCCTAAGTTCGACTTCTAAGTATATCAGAAATTTGAAGAATAAGAAGCTTGTGGATTTAGAATAAATTCTAATTTTCAACATAAATTCCAACCTACATATCCCTGATATTTAGGGAATCAAACTGCTTGTAGTTCGACTTGATCGATTGAAAAGGTAGTCTTTGATTTCAAATAACCCTTGGCTCATAATGAATGACAAGCCAATTCAGTTGTGGAAAAAAAGATTGTAACCTCTTAATTATAAATGTGGATAACTCCACATCCATACGTAAGAACTTATCTAGACATGATTTTTAAAGCTCACGGTCTGATGTCATACCAAGGATTTATAATTCTATGATTTTGTATTTTCTAGTTGATGGTATATGGAATGAATAAAATATTAGACAACTGGATCCCCCCTCTCTTGTTCTTGAAATACTCAAAAATGAGTTCACACATCAAGAAGGTATGATCAGGCTATATTAAAGCTGAATTTTAGTGGAAAATTCTCTTGTTCTTTTGTCTGGAATTTTGAAAGGAAGAAGCAAAGCAAGATCTGGTTAGATTCTTTCATTTGGCATAAAAATATCCCTTTCAATGCATTTTTTATTTTGTGGATAGCTCTATCATGTAAGTTGCCTATTAATGATTAAATTGTTAACTTTAGGCATGAACCGGTAACTTGTTCTTGTTGCTATAGGTCGGGGTTTTATATGGTGGAGCATAATTTTTCTACCGGTAATTCTACTACAATATTTGGAGGTATTTTCTGCTTTTTTGGGTATATAACATGACAACATTCCTTTGAAAAATTTGTTGATGAGGTGGTGAATTACTTAATATAATAATGAGTTTCACAAACTCATTCTTCAAGCAACACCTATTTTTGTTATTTGGAATTTTTGGAAAAATAGGTGTGCTAGTAAATAGGAGAAAGAAATCTAATGCAAAGAGGGTTGTTTTCTCAATTATTAACGAGCTTCATATGTTGTTGACTACTACTTATCCCTATATTTCTTGGCCGAGTTATTGGAGGGACATTGTTATTCATAAAGAAAATTACGAACATCGGATGGAAGTTACTCAAGTTTGTTGGATCAAACCACATCATACCATTGTAAACTGAACATGGATGAAAGTGCATTAAAGAATCCCCAAAAAATTAAAACAAGTGGTATTGTAAGAGATAGTTAAGGCGAGTTGATTTTTGCTATTCCAGCACCTCTTGGAGTTGGTTCCAACAACCAAGTAAAAGTTCAGGAACCTCTCATTGGCATTACTTAGAGTATACAACATGGTTATAAAATATTAATTTTTGAATTTTATTTTGTATTATAGTTAGGTGGCTCAAGAGAGATATTACATCACCGTGGAATATGTCCAAGTACATTGAGGAGGTTTAGCATCTTATTAGATTACTTGATTGCTTTAGATGTTTTCATATAAATTTCGGGAAAATACTATATCTAAGCATAACCATGAGGTGAAATATACTTGATTGCTTCAGATGTTTTCATATAACATTCTGGCAAATCATCTATCAGCATAGCCATGAGGTGAAATATACTTAGTATTATTATAGCTTTTACGACCTTTCTCAGGAGACTAGAGGATGATACACAATTGAAAAAATGGGTATGTCCATATTTATAAGGATGAATTTGAAGCGCATTAAGAAACCTCCATAGCAGACGTTGGATTTTCTTACACATTTTATCATTTCCTTAGTTCATCTCATCATCTTCATCCATGCTATAGTTTATAGGATTTATGAAGTGGTTTTATTTTGTTTATACTTTCTTCTTATTTTGTGAGGGAGAGTCTCCCTTATTTATATTTTCTATATTATATCATACTAAGAGGAATCCTCTCTTCTAGGTGTTTATATCTAGGTTTCCTTTCTAGTATCAGGAATGAGTTGATCGGCCATAGTAGTCTAGTTGACTTTGAGCCATAAAAGGATTGGAGGTAAGGTCTATGTCCCCCTCTTTGTATTTATTTTACTTTTATTTATGATAAGTCTTGGGGTTGTGCGACTCAACCCCTAACCATAACAGGAGTAAGAGTAGGTAAGGTCCATTATCTTAAAAAAAAAAATAACCTCTTATATGACTTTACAAATATCTTGGAAGTAAAATTAAAACCAAAATATCTTGACATACCCATATACCTTTTGATAGGGTTATGGCTCGATGGTGGTAGATATTATCCATTAGCTCATATCTAAAAGTTTGATGTCCCTATTTGGACTACGTCCCTATTTACTACTACGAAAAAATCTACATTGAGTTGCGTCCCTTTTTGGAGTGATTTGCACCAATGGTTTTGGTTTGAGATTCCCATCATTTTGGGTTATTTTAAAAAACATTTTAGACAAGATTATTAGTAGTAAAAGTAATTCACATAGAGAGATAGTGTCTTTATCTCAACTCCAGGTTTGTATTACGTCCCTCTTGGCGCCTTCTTGGCGCCTTCATCATACTCTACATATGAAATTTTTTTATATAAACTTATTTTTCTCCTTCACCTTCTATAAATAATTTTTCTTGGGATAAATCCGTGGTTTTGAAATAAGAATTTCATCATCTCGGATGCTCAACAAATTATAAAATAAGAATTTTTGTAGGAAACATAATTTAAGAAGGATAAATAGTTTTTTACCATATATCTGTGAGGGTTTTTATTCTATAAGTGATGTCATCCTCTCCAACACCTACTTTTCAGGACAATAACTTGTCACAATAATAGACAAAACATCTCTCTTGGTTGTTGCGTAAGACGATCCTTTTGGTGATTGAAAGTTTAACCAAAGTGGGGAGTCCCTCTTATACATGAAGGACACTTTGTTATCTACTGTTGATGCGGTAACTTTCTGAATTACTTGTATAAATAACAAATTTCTTGTTTGTTGAATATGCCATCCTTTTTTTTTATTTGAACACTTTTAAAATGAGGTGGCCCTCGTAGGAACCAATAATATTTTTAGTAGGGGATCCCTATAACCGTTATCTGTCATGGATATGGTAACCCTCTTGGATTCTCTTAATTCTTCCTAAATTTTTTACGATATCCCCTTTTTGTTGCCTTAGCGATCTTTTACGAATGACCTCAGGTAAGTCTTGCACATCTTTTGTACAAATACGACTTATAATATCCTTTAAATTTTTAATCTTCATGTGAACACCTTATCCAATGTTGTATACAAGATGACTTATAAAAGTCCATTGAGTCGGCAGATTTTGGGTAATTAGCTTATTATTTAACCTTGGATAAGAGATGACTTATAAATAGCCATTAAATTGTTAGCTTTTGGGTAATCTTGCATATTATCCAACTTGGATATAATGTTTGTTATGTGTATCCCTTAAATTTTCATTCCTTGGGTAATCTTACAACATAATCAATCTTGGATATATTATGTCTTATAAGGAACCCTTGGCTTGCCAGTTTTAGTAATCTTGTGCATCATCCGGTAAGGACTTAGGTATGTCTTATAGATAATCTTTGACAGTCAATTTTTGGTAATCTTGCATACTATCCATTTAGGATGTTATTGCAGTTTATGGATAACCCATGGAGTGTTAACTTTTGTGTATTCTTGCACGTTATCCCAGTTCGAATGTTACAACTTACAAATGACCTTCAAATTCTCAACTTTCATAGAAGGTTGGGTTTTCATCTATCGTTGGATGGCGACTTAGAGAATCCTCTTGGACCATGTTCTTCTTCAGCTCCAGCATATTAATGCAACCAAATATTGGTACATATAGTGCTAAAATATCCTTAGTGATGGGTTACATCACATTTGTAAGGCAAAAATTATAAAATAGTGAGATACTGTCAAGATAGATTACGTTATCTTTGCGTAATCAATGGATATATGTGCTACAAAGCTTTTGTCAATGCCAGACCTTATTATTTGTGTGTGATGAGAAATTGTGGAGACTTATATAAATGGCATGGTCACCTTCTCAACATGACCCTCTTGGAATGGCCCTCTCGGTATGGTATGTAATAGCCCACTCGTGTCATGACCCAAACCATGGTCTGGCCATGACAGGTATGTCAAGTTCACCTTAGACCAAAGACCACCCCCATCGCCTAACCTCATGAGCAAAAAACTAACCATAAAGAATAATGTGGAAGCTAATTAAGCAGTAGCAGTCAAGGGAATAGGTAACTCAAATGGAAACTAAATGTCATGCAACAACTAACAAACCAACCCACACTTGTACATAGTAGCTTCTAAAAACAAAATACAAAATATCAACCTAAGTTGGGACATGCCCACACCATATTCAAAAGGGAACCCAAAAGGTAGTGTAAAGTATAGGGAAAACTGACCATGAAATAACAGCCTTCCAAAAAATAAAAGCTCACCACTTCATATGAACTCACCGAAATTACTACTCCACCTAATGTTACACAAGGGTAAAAAAATTGTCGTCGAACCCTACATTATGAAAAAATATAGATTCCTAGGATGGTTAGAGGGATGGCGCTAGCGTGTTACTCAGGAAAGTGATAAAATAAAGCTATGTCCAAAATTAGTTCAAAACTATATGTGATACGACTTGAAACTGGGTGATGTCGTATAGGCACATCAAGTCCAAATGAGATGGAGCTCTCCCTAATAACCCAACCTAATCATCACATTAATCGCAAGGGTTGGGTGAATCCCAACCATATAATAAGATACGGGAAAACATACTACAAGTGATAACTTAAACATGTCTAAACACTTCATTAGATTCATTAAACTAACCAATACACCAAAGTCCATATTCATCCACAATACCTTTCTACAAATTGATGTTTAGAAATGTATATGTCTGGACAAGCCCCCGACGATAGCAAAACTAAGTTAGAAAAGGGTAATTCTAAAGATAGGAGACCAAGAAGGAATATCTTTCTAAGTAAGGAAGATCACCACTCCAAAGTCAATACATGAACCGCTTCGATCATCTAATCACTGCATAGGAAGAGAAGATGATGCTCCAACTTCTATGTCGTGTAGGGACATAGCGTTCGGAGATGGTTAGCGATTGGAGCACTTAAATGTAACTCAAAGATAAGGATAAAATAGCATCATCAATCAACAATAAGTCAATATATCATATTCAATCATATTCATGAACTTATCCTTACATATAGGTATATCACATGCCAAACAAGTAATCAAGTCTTTACAACATTCTCAAAGTACTTAATTATGAGACATAAAGTGGAGAAATCTAACCTTCCATACTTAAATTAAAACAATTCTTATTAGGTATGGGACTTCAACCACATTCGCATATTAATTATAAGGACTTTAACCATGTATACACCCATTAATAAAGGGACTCTAACCACATACACATCTATTTAAGAAAGGGACTCTAATTGCACATGCACATTCATTTAGGCAAGGGACTCTAACCACATTCCCACACATTAGGAAAGGGACTCTAATGTCTTTCCGTATTAGATAAGGGACTCTCAAACAAGCTATTAAATTTGGAGAGGCACTTCAACCTCAAGAGATCTCATTGAGCAAGGGACTTTAAACGCAACCGATTTCATTAGTCTAGGGATTTTAACATCAAGCCCTTTCATTAGGCAAGGGACATTAAACTTAAGCCAATACGACTATCATTAGTAGACATAGGGAATCCAACCCTTTGTCCATTCATCATAATCTATTCAATTAACACTTAAGGACTTTAACCCATTTAGACAATTTTAACACTATACATGACCACATGGTCCTCATCGGAGCCTTTGCTGCTCAACCACCGGATGGTCCTCATCGGAGTCTATTTTGGTCAACCATTTCAATATGTCAATGACTTAATTCAATTCTTCATAAAATTCAATTTATGGTCATCAAGACCCTCACAAACTATTAACATTTCATTAGCAATCTTAAACAGCATTCATAACATACTTCAGTTCAACACACAATTCAAGTTCATTTTTATGTTTAGTAACTTTAACCCTTCATTAACCATCAACCAACAAGGTCATCAATTTTACCATACATGGCTCATAATACCTGTACAATATAATTTAAGAACTATTCATACTTACTGGGCCATTTACCTAGTTCAAAACATCACAAACTGAAGACTAGACAATTCACTTAGCCATTTTCACAAATACCTTGTGTGCATGCCTTTACCAAGGACATTTTCATGTTAGAAATTATCAAGATTAGAATTATTCAAGATCAATTGTCATACCAGATACAACAAGCACCCACTAGTGCAAATCATCATTAATAACATGTATAAACACAAGTCTAAGCAAAAGTCAACATTATTCATCATTAGACAACAGAACCATTTTCATTTTTTAAGGTAAATTTTAGGAGCTGAGCATCACCCCAGGCTTTATTATTAATCACAAAGAATCTGTCAAATGAGGGGGCATGAACCTAACATCAAGATTGGAACACGTTTGAATGAATGAAACTACTACAACTGTGAGAATATACTATTTGATTATATTTATTAATACAAACTACATTAAGGTGGTTCCTGTAGTTTCTTCAATTTCCTCCTCCTAAAACTTTGTAATCCCCTTTTATCAAGTTGGAAGTATCCTGCTACTTCTGAAGGGATTTTAAGAATTGTGAAAGAAGTGTTAAGGTTGTTCATCTTGATAACTAACTTTGGATAAGGCATCTTCTAAAAAGTTGGCTTCCCTGTAGACATGTCTGCAAATGCACAACTGAAACTGAGAGATGAGTTTGAGTATCATTTGATTTCAATATCACCATGTACACTTACTAATTTAAGGGGAAGAGTTACACGCCTTATACAACTTGATTCACCAAGAATCTTGACTTCCCTTTGTCTATTAAAGATCACCCTTGAAACCCTAGCCTCCAATTCTTCACAACTGAGTTCGAGAGAGAGTTTTGGATGTTTAATGTACTCAAAATGTGTTTTAGGAGGCCATAAACACTTATATAGTGAAGGGACTTAGGGTTGTTAGTGAGGGAAATGACCATAAGGTCCTTAACTAAAAGCTGAAAATTGGCCAAGATGTTGGGTACGACTCACTTGAGATAATCGTACCCTAGGGTACGAGTGGTACCCAAACTCGTACGCTAGGCTTCTCCTAGGTCACCTACACTGGTTGGGGTA
This sequence comes from Capsicum annuum, assembly GCF_002878395.1. NCBI lineage: Eukaryota > Viridiplantae > Streptophyta > Magnoliopsida > Solanales > Solanaceae > Capsicum > Capsicum annuum. Next base: position 106,075,548 of record NC_061113.1, on the reverse strand, counting down.
CAACTACACCATTTAGACTCATATCCAAAGGGTACAACTCATGCCTTCACTCATACACACTCTATATGATTAGCCTTGGTATGACTAGTACCTTAAGGTATGATTGATTGTAGGTTCACTAGTACCAAGGACAGTGCATAACCCTCACCACACTACCTAGGGTGCTAGAGGGGAGGGGAAGGAGGATACAACATTTATCCAAATGGTATGACTCATGCACCTAGTCATACCCATCCCAGTGATATCAAATGAAGAAATTTCTCAATGGTTCAAAGCCTAGGTGTTGTAATTCTCCCCCACTTGGATCATTCATCCGCGAATGACGGGTAAGGAAAGAAAGAAGACAAGTTAGTACATTATCAAAACAACTTTTAAAAAAATTAGAATAGAGCGTACAATAAAGACACAACACAGATCATGACAATCATCGCTTGCCTATTATTTCATTGGCTTTAGGACACAAACCCATTACTTATCAAAAACACTTGTTCATTTCAAAGTTTAGGGACTTAAACCCCTTACTTCTAAACATTTACTCATTTCACAACTTAGGGACTTCAACCCATTAACTTATCAAGGATACTTACTCAATTCAAGGATTAGGGACTCGAACCTACTATCTATCAAAGGCATGAATCAGCTCAAATTACTAGGGACTTAAACCCATTAACAAGGACACTCATAATTCCAAGGTATTAGGAACTTGAATCCATTGTCTAATAAGACCTAAATAAATTCAAATTATGGGAACTTAAACCCATTATCTAAATAAGGCATAACTCAATTCAAAACTTTGAGGATTTCAACCCATTGTATATTAAGACATAAATTAAGGTAAGAAGATTAACACATACCTTTTTCACAAGTTTCCAGAATGGGAAATAAATGCAGATGCTTGGACTTCAAGTCCTCTTTCGCCTCCTAAGTAGCTTCTCAAACTTTTGGTTTCTCCATAGAACCTTTACCAAATCCACTTTTTTGTTTCCAATTGGCAAACTTGCTAATGTAATATCCTCACCGGGATCTCCACATAAGACAAAGAGTCTGAGATATCAACATCCCTCAAGGAAATAACAAATGAAGGATCACCCACATATTTCCCCATCATAGAGACATAGAAAACTAGGTAAATGGAGTTTATACTAAAAGGAAACTCTAATACATATGCAACATTGCCAACCCTCCTCACAATCAAGTAAGGACCAAGGAATACACTATCCCCAACGCTAAACTCAAAGTCCCTACGTGTAACATCCATATTGGACTTTTAGAGACTTTGAGCAGTTTTAAACTATCACGAATTACCTTCACATTTTCTAAGTCTTGGTGAAGTAAATGGGGGCCAAGTAACTTACCCTCGCAAACTTTGTACACCCAATGTGAGATTGACATCTCCTACCATATAATGCCTCAAAAGGGGCCATGCAAATACTAGAGTGTAACTATTATTATAGGAAAACTCAATCAAAGGAAAGTGGTCATACCAACTACCACCAGAATCACTCACTCAAGCCTATAAACATATCCTCCAATGTTTGGATGGTCCTCTTCTCTTGCCCATCCATTTGCGGTTGGAAAGCGGTACTAAGTCACAATTTAGTTCCCAACCTTTTTGGAACGACTTCAAAAATGAGATGAAAATAGAAGACCACAATCCGAGATGATTAAAAATGAAGCATCATGCAAATTTACGATCTCTGTAAGATATAATTTAGTATAATCTTCCATCGAGTAATTTGTCCTCAGGGGAAAAATATGAGCGGACTTGGTCATTCTATCAATAATTAACCCAAATAGTATTACGTTGATTCTAAGATCGAGGAAGACAGGTAATAAAATCCATACAAATTGCCTCCCACTTCTATTCGGGAAGCCCTCGAGCCTCATGAGGTCAACTTTCACTTGTTGGCACACCGTACACTTGGCCACATAACTAGCCACATCTTATTTCATATTACCCCACTAATAGAACTCCCTGAAATCATGATATATCTTATTGGAACTGGGATGTATAGCATACCGAGATTTATGAGCCTTGGCCATGATCCTTTCCCTTAATCCATCAACATCGGGAACACATAGACAACCTTAGATATGAAGATAACATCACCACTAATAACCAAGTATGCAACTCTGTGTTAGCCCACATTACTCTTGTTCTTTATCTAGTCGAGGTCCAATAATTTCTTCTCTTTTATCTCGACCACAAGAGACGACCAAGATACTAGATGGACAAATATCCCACCATCCTCGAAGTCCGCAAGTTGAACTCTAAGATTTGCCAAATGGTGAATGTCCATCACTAATTCCTACTTATCCTCATCCACATGAGAAAAAAATCCCATAGACAATCTACTATGAGCATCGACGACTACATTAGCTTTACCAGGATAGTAATGAAGACTCATATCATATCTTTACACAAGTCAAGCCACCTTCTTTGATGGAAATTCAACTCTTTTTGAGTAAACACATATTGAAGACTCAAATGATCAAAAAAGATATCAACATGAACCCCACTAAGATAATGTTGACAAATCTATAATGCAAAAACCATGGCTAATAACTCTTGGTCGTGTGTAGGGTAGTTCTTCTGATGAACTTTCAATTGCCTAGAAGCATAGGCCACCACCTTACCATGTTGTATTAATACACAACTGAGATCCATAAGAGAAATATCACAAATCACAACGCCAACAATACATTCGGGCAAGGTCAAAACTGGAGTTGAAGTCAATTTATCTTTCAACTTCTTAAAACTACCCTTACACGCATCTGAACACAAGAACTTGACTTTCTTTTGGGTCAGCTTGGTCAATTGGACAGCTATAGTCGAGAAACTCTCTACAAATCTTTTATTGTAACCGGCTAGACCTAAGAAGCACTAAATATTTGTTGGATTCATAGGTCTAGGCCACTTCATAACCGCCATAACTGTTTGGGGATCTACCATAACACCTTCACTAGAGATTACATGACCAAGAAAAGCTAAGACTTTCAACCAAAATGCACACTTAGAGAACTTGGCATACAAATGATGATCCTTCAAAGTTTTCAACACGGCACAAAAGTGATTGACATGACACGCCCCACTCTTAGAATAGACTAAGATGTCATCAAAGAAGACAATTACAAACATGTCTAAGAATGGGCGGAAAACCCTATTCATCAAATCTATGAATGTCGTCGGGGCATTGGTCAGCCCAAAAGACATGACAAGAAACACATGGTGACCATACCGGGCTCTAAAGGCAATTATAAGGATATCTGCATCCCTAATTTTAAGCTGATGATAACCGGATCTAAGATTAATATTAGAGAAACACTTTGCATTAATATTAGAGAAACACTTTGCACCCTAAAGTTGATCAAATAAATCATCTACCCTAGGAAGAGGATATTTATTCTTTATAATCACTTTGTTCAACTGACGATAATCAATCCTAATACAAAGGTCCATCCTTCTTATGAATAAACAACACAGGATCACCCCAAGGAGACACATTAGGATGGATAGAACATTTATCTGAGAGGTTTTTCAATTTCTTCTTAAACTCATTTACCTCCGTCGGAGCCATTCTATATAGAGGGATAGAAATTGGATAAGTATTAAAACCAAGATAAATTTCAAAATTAATTTCCCTATTGGGAAGAACTCCAGGAATATCATCAGAAAACACCTCTAGAAACTCACCAACCATAGGAACATATTCTAGAGAAGTCTCTTCCGAGTTAGAATTGTTAACTCAGACCAAATGATACAAAAACCCCTTTGAAATTAATCTTTAGGCTTTAAGATAAAAAATAAATCTTTCCTTAATTTCCAAAAAACTACCTTCCCATACAATGACCGGCTCATTTGGGAATTTGAACATGACCCTATGGATCAGACAATCTAAGGAAGCATAGCACGAATGCAATCAATCAATCCTAGAATGATATCAATATTGGCCATGTACAACACTATCAAGTCTACAAAAGTATATCTACCACCAATAGATACCACACACCCCCTATAGACCCTTCTAGCAATCACAGAGTCTCTTACCAGGGTAGAAATAGTAAAAGGAACCAATAGACTCTCGGGACCACAATCAAAATGTACAACCACATATGAGGTTACATAAGAAAATATAGACCCTTGATCAAGCAAATAATGCACATCACAGAAGAAAAGTATCAACATACCAGTGACAACATCAGGAGACTCCTCAAAATCCTAGCAGAGTAGCAAGGGCATACAAGTAGTTTCAGCCAGCGCTGGTGCCAGAAATAGAACTAGAAGCAGAAACAACATCCTTTGGTATGGGAGTAAATGAAGTAGCAATAGGATCCTTGTTGTCCTATGATTTTTCTAGAGAGGGTCACTCACGCTGCATGTTCCCGATCTGACCACATCTAAAGCATCTATTTCTTCCCTTCTCACACTAACCATGATAATTCTGACCATAAAATCTGCAAGAAGGGTAGGGTGGAGCCAACTGGGAAAAATTAACTTAGGGTGTAGCACCCTGTGATCGAAACCCACCACTAAAATAAGATTGATGATTTCTCGGCAACTTTAAGTAAAGAAAGAGAACACTAGACAAGGAGAAACAGATCAAACTCCTAAACTTCTTTTGTGGCCACTTGCCACCATCTTTACCACTAGGCTTGGAAGACTTAAACTTTTTCCTTTGCCTGACACTAGACTCAACTTGTTTTTTTTTCTCCTCTTCCACTCATTGCATATACACAATCAACATAGAAATGTCCATGTTTTCAATAAATAAGGTTACCTTGCTCTCAAGTCTAACTTACAAGACAATCTTAAAACAAACTTTCGCATCCTAGCCCTCATGTTAGAGATTATCTTGGGAGCATTTCTTGAGAATTGATGAAATTTCAACGCATACTCTTGAACGGACATCCTTCCTTTCTTTAATTTTACGAACTCTTCCGCTTTTGCTTCCCTAAACTTTTGAAGAAAGAAGCGGCTTGAGAAAGTCTCAGAGAAATCCTCTCACATAATAGGACTGGCATCAACACCTCGAGACAATGCCCACCCTTCATACCATTGGTATTCTGCATCCTTTAATTGTTAGGAAGCAATATAAATGGACTCAACCTCCGAAGTATGCATGATTTAGAAGATTTTCACTATTTCATCAACGCAGCCTTGAGTATCTTCTTCAACCATCGTACCCATAAATATTGGAGGGCTCAACCTCATGAATTGGTCATTTCTTATGGTCTCAGAAGAAATATTATTTAGTGCACTGCGCTCTAATTGAGAATCTATCAACTGAGTCAAGAGGTTGACAGAGTGACAAAACTCGACTTTTGTAGCATCTCATTGAGGTGATAGAATAGAAGAGTCACTCTTATAGTTAGGGTTACTAGGGATAAGTGGAACCCCACTAAAATGGTCAGATGCCGCAGCCTTAGCCTGGGTCCAAACTCCAGAAGTTTGATGAGCTTTGTCCCTAGGGCTCTCAATTAGGGTAAAAGTGTTTCCCAAAACCTCAGATCTTCTTGGAGGCATGATCTGAATGATAGAAAATAGAAATCAGTAGAATCCAAGACCTTCAACCCTATAGCTTGAGATTGAATAACAAGAAAGGGAAATATTTTCTAAAATATCTCATGGCCCCTCTATTATAAGTGTGGTTCACTTCACACCTATAGAAGAAATTCTAGTTGACATAGTATTATGGGAACCCAACTAACCTTGAACCTAGGCTCTGATACCAACTTGACACGACCATAAATCGGGACATGTTGTATAGGCATCTCAAGCCCACATGAGCCAGAGGTTGCCTCGATAACCCAATCTAATCATCACATCAATCTCAAGGGTCGGGTAAATCCCAACCATATAATAAGATAGTGGAAAACATACTATAAGTCATAACTTAAACATGCCTAAGCACTTTGTTAGATTCATCAAATTAACCAATATACCCATGTCCATAGTCATCCATAATACCTTTATATAAATTGATGTTTAGAAATGTATATGTCGGGATAAGCCCCCGACTATAGCCAAACTAAGTCAAAATAAGTCTAAGTCTAAAAGTACAAGACCAAGAAGGAATGTCTTCCTAAATAAGGAACTTCAGCATTCTAAAGTCAATACACAAGCCACTTTGATCACCTAATCAATGAACAAGAAGAGATGATGATTCTTCAGCCCCTATGTCGTATGGGGATATAGTCTCCCAAGACGGTTAGAGGTTGGAGCTCTAGAATAAGGAAAAAATAGCATCATCAATCAAAAACAAGTCAATCTATCATATTCAACCATATTCATGACCTTATCCATACATATAGGTCTATCACATGCAAAACAAGTAATCAAGTCTTAACAACATTCTCAAAGTACTCAATCATGAGACATATAGTGGTGGACTCCAACCTTCTACACTTAGATTCAAAAAATTCTTATTAGATATGGGACTTGAAGAACTTTCACATATTACTTAGCTGAAGGACTTTAACTATGTATACACCTATTAAGCAAGGTACTTCAACCACATACACATCTTTTTAATTAAGGGACACGAATGAAACATGGACATTTATTTAGGCAAGGGACTTTAACCATATGCCCACACATAAGGAAATGGAATATAACCTCTAGCCATATTTCATTTTGCGAGGCATTTCAACATCAAGATATTTTATTTCGCAAGGGACTTTAAACGGAATGGATTTATTTAGGCAAGGACTTTAACCTCAAACCCTTTCATTAGTCAAGGGACTCAACCTCAACTTATTATAACTATCATTAGTCGACACTGGGAATCACACTTTTTGTCTATTCATCATCATTTATTCAATTCAAACGTAGGAATGTAACTCATTTAGACAATTTCAACACTATACATGACCAAACAGTCCTCATGGGAGCCTTTACTGCTCAACTATTTCAATAGGCCAATGCCTTTATTAAATTCATCATACAATTCAATATATGGTCATAAAGACACTCACAAACTATTCATATTTCATTAGCAATCTTATACCACATTCATACCTCACTTTAGTTCAATGCACAATTCATGTTCATTTTTATGTTTAGGGACTTTAACCCCTCATTAACAATAAACCAACAAGGTTATCAGTTTCACCATACATTGCTCATAATACCTTTACTATATCATGTAACAAATATTCATACATTGCGGGCTATTGCCCTAGTTTAAAACATTACCAACATAAGACTAGATAATTCACATAGACATTTTCACAATCACCTTCTGTGCATGCTTTTACCAAGGCCATTTTCATGATAGAAATCATCAAGATTAGAGTTACTCAAGACTCACATGTTATGCCTCATACAACAAGCACCCATATGTGCAAATCATCATCAATAACATGCATAAACACAAGTCTATGCAAAAGTCAACATTATTCATCATTAGACAAAAAAAACTTTTTCTTTTGATTTGAAAATCACTTTGTACACTTACCAATTCAAGTGTAAAATACATTGTTTTGGAGTTATTTATCAATGGGAAGAGATACATGACTTAGAAAACTTGATTCAACAAGAATATTGATTTCACTTTGCCTCTTGAAGATCACTTTTGAAATCCTAGCCTTAAATTTTTCTCAATTGAGTTTGAGAGAGTGTTTTGGATGTTTGATCCACTCAAAATGTGTTTTATGAAGACACATACATTTATATAGTGAAGGTAATTAGGGTTTTGGGTGAGGGAAATGACTATGATATCTTCAAGTAAAAGATGAAAATTGGCTATGACGTTGGGTAAGACTCACTTGAGTCAATCGTACCCTAGGGTATGAGTTATATCTAAATCATACCATAGGATTCTCCTAGGTCACCTACACTGGTTAAGGTATGAATACGCGACCTATACTTTTATCCAAAGGGTACGACTCATTCCCTTACTCTTACACTTTAACCATACCAAAAATATTCCACTCCAAGTTAAATCCTCACTCTATACAATTGGTCTTGGTACGATTCGTACCTTAATGTATTATTGGTTGGAGGTTAACTCGTGCATAGGACAGTGAGTAACCCTTGCCACACTGGCTAAGGTACAAGAGGGGAGGGAAAGGAGGATACAACTCTTATCTTAGGGATATGACTCATGGCCCTAGTCATACCCACCCTAGTGACATCAACAAAGAAATTTCTCAATGGTTCCAATCTTAGGTGTTTCATTATGCACATATTCGTACATACATATACATATAGGTTGTCGGGGTAGGGTACAGGAGCTTAGAAGGAGATTTAAAATCATTAACCTTGACTTTTTTTAGTCTAACCAACTTGAAAACACTAATGGCCTATATGGGTCCGGCTCTCACCAATGGAAGTGCCCCAGTGCGTGTTAGCTGCAAGAATCAGAGAAAAATCAAGGGACAGATAAATACATCAAGGCAACTAGACGTCCCAAAAATATATACATGAAGTGTGACTCAAACACACATTCATATAGACCCTCACACCTGTAAACATGTTTTCTAGTATCGATCCCCTTAGGACCTCCACCTTCCATCAAACCATCAACTTTTGGGAAACCCATCTTCCCTATTCGAATTCCCAAACCTATGCATTTAAATTGTTTGAAGTCATGAAAAGATAGAATAGTACAATTCACAACCATAGGAATTCAATTCATGTAGTAACTATTCCAAACCCCTCAACCCATATTCAAAAATCAAACAATTAAACCATATGGATAAAAAATTAAAAATATGCTTTTACATAAAATCATTTTAGGTAAGATATACATTCTTTAACACCCACAAATTTGAAAGCAATTTAAAGTTTGGAGCTCGAATGATGAATGCATAGTAAAACGCTTGATTTTTCTAACATTTTATCTTTTAGAGTGAAATAAGGGAATATGATATTTGAAAACTAATGATATTGGGACTATTTTATGTTTAAATGTCGTGGAAAAGGTAAGAAAACCAAAATCCCCTCACCTTTAAGTGAAATAAAACAAAATTGTATAAAAATACTCCTTTGCATGGCACGCCAATATAGTGGAGGTTATCCTCCGTTCAATGCCAATATCGTAGAGGGTAACCTCCGTGACATGGTGATATCACGGACCCTCACTGCCTCAGGATCCCAAAATGGTCCCAAACCCCTTTCAAAAATTTTAAACGTACACCAAACACCTTTCCAACATCCCTAAAAAAAAATTAAGTCAAAAATCAAAATTTTAAACATGGGAGGGACAAGAATAAAATAATGGAAATTTTACGGATCTTACAATATCCCCCCTTAGGATTATTCTTCCCTGAATGATTATCTAGGATACTTTTAGAATTAGAATAGTAAGAAAATACCAGAATCAAATAACAAACTCGAATTACAACAAGAAGGGAAATGCAATTCATACCTTATGCACTTTCATCCAACCCGTGGATCAAGAATGGATACTTGGCCTTCATATCATCCTTCCCATGTAGCCTTTTTAACCATTTGGTTTCTCCAAAGAACTTTTGCTAAAGCTACATCATTGGTTCTCAATCTCAACTGGGACTATCTAATAAGATTATGAATTTGTAACACTAATTTACTTATCACACACCATCAATGAAGGGTAACCTACACTCCTTTTTAGCATAGACAAATGAAACATGGGATAAATATAATTTAAAATCATAGGCAAATCCTACTCATAAGAAACATTGCTAATTTCCCTCAAAACCTAATATGGTCTAAACATAACAGGGACTGAGCTTCCCTTCCTTCCCAAACCTCACGTCTCATTTCATAGGAGACACCTTCAAGAATAATCAATCATTTATTTCAAATTACAATGATATTTGCCTCACATCTACCTAGGACTTTTGGCAACTTTGAGCGGTCTTAAGTCTTTCTCTAATCACTTTCACCTTCTACATGGATTGATGAACTAATTAAAGACCAAATAACTTAATATCACCAACCTCAAACCATCCAATAGAAAACCTACACCTTTTACCATAAATAGCCTCAAAATAAGCAATTTGAATGCCTAAATGATAATTATTATTATATGGAAACTCAATAAGAGATAAGTGATCCACCAAAATTCCCTTAAAATCAATCACACAGTCCCTTGGTATATACCGTAAGGACTGAATTGTATACTCCACTTGCCATCTATTTAAGGGTGGAAAATGGTGCTAAGATTTACCTATGTACCCAAACCTTACTAAAACTAATGTCAAAAGGTGGGATGAAAATTGTGTACCTTGATCTAAAATAATGGACAATGGCACACCATGAAACTTTACAATCTACTAGATGAACAACTTAGCATAATCCTCTCCCGAGTAGTTATTCCTCACAGGCAAGAAGTAAGCAAACTTAGTCATCCTATCCACAATGACCCAAATCAAATCATATTAGTTTCAAAATCACAGAAGACCCATGAGCCTCCCTCAAAATTCATTCCCATAACCCATCAACATTAAGAATACACAACCTACCTTGATACCTCAGGATACCATCACCCACAACCTAAAAAGCCATGGTTTTTGCTATCTCACTATCCTTGGTCTATATAAAAATGGGATCCGAATCCTGCATCTCTTCCACCTCAACACCAAGAGATGATTTAACCACTTCTTTAATAATAATTTCACCATTCTCAGAGTCCAAGAGTCAATCTCCCAAGTTAGCTAATTTGTGAATGTCCTTTACTAATCCTTGCTTCTCCTCATTAACATGAGATAGACTCCCCATGGACAACCATCTAAGAGCATAAAGAATAATATTAGCTTTACTTAGATGGTAGTGCAAGCTCATGTCATAATCCTTGAGCAATTTAAGCCACTACCTCTACCTGAGATTCAAATGCTTGTGCATGAACACATACTACAAAATCGTATGATCCAGGTAAATACCCATATGCACCCCATACAAACAGTGGCACCAAATCTTCAATGCAAAAACCACAGCCACAATCTCAAAATTATGAATCAGAAAATTCCTCTCATGAACCTTATGTTGTCTAGAAACATAGGCCATAAACTTATCATATTGCAACAAAAAATGGCCAAGTCCCACATGAGATGCATCACAAAACATAACAAAACTATCAGTACCCTCGAGTAGGGTCAAAACTGGCACAAAAGTCAATCTATCTTTCAAATTCTCAAAACTACCTTCACAATCATTAGACCAATAAAACTTGACCTTTTTAAGAGTCAATATAGTCATCGAGTAGATATGGATGAGAAACTCTACACAAATATCCTATACTACCCAGCCAAGCTCAAGAAGTTCTAAATATTGGTTAGAGCCATAGGTCTAGGACACTTCTTAACTGCCTTAACCTTCAGTGGATCCATCTTGATCCCTTCACTAGAAACAACATACCCATGGAAACTCACAACATTGAACCAAAACTCACACTTAGAAAATTTAGCATGTGTCTTTAGTTCGTTAAGAATCTACAACATAATTTAGAGGTGAGTGGCACATTCTTCCAAACTCTAATAAAACACTAAGATATCATCAATAAAGACAATAACAAATAATTCCAAGAAATGCTGGAACACCTGATTCATAAGGTTCACGAAAGCAGTCAGAGAATTAAATAATCAAAATTACATAACCATAAACACATAGCGACCATGGATGAGTAGTAAATTTACCACTCATTTACATCCAAATTTGTGCACTCTACAATGGTTAAATGGTGTTAATGAGAAATTTTTTCCATTTGAATACACTAATTCCCATGTATTGCAGGTTAATAGATAAATAGAAGAAAACTTAAAAAGTGAGCTAAAAAGGGAACAAAAAGGGCAAAGTAGTGCCAGAGCTTGAAAATTAGGAGCAAGGACTAACCCTCAGTTATCTCGATGATGGGCTTACTGCACTCATAGGAGCTGAGATTACAATCAAGCAATGGTGATCGCAATCTAGCAGCCAAATACCCAGGGTAAGTTTTGTAATTTCCCACAGCTGGTTCCAATTCACTATAGGGAAAAATCCCTTTAAATTTTGGGATATCTTAAACAAAAGTTCATGTTTTAGTATTGTAAAAACCATACTAAATTGGGAAACATTATTATGGCTAACTTTTCAAAGGATTTTAGTTATAATTGAAGTTGAACCTGAGATTACCCTTTCTTTACCTCCTCAATGGAAGTTTGAATGTCAATTTGTTTATATTTCTTTATCCTTGAAAGAAGGACATGGGTGATAAGTATTTGTGAAAAATAAATGGAGGTTAGCTTATTTCCTTACATCATCTTAGAAATAAGAATGGATTGTGAATTTGCTATGTCTTGGGCATCTTTCTAGAAATAGGGATGTTCAATTGAGGTTGTAGGTTGATTTGTTTTCCACACTTATGAGGTATCCGAAATAATCCATGGGTAATATTTTTGTGCATGGTTGAAAAACTAACATCAAAACCCCTAAACTAGCCTGCCCATATAATCGTTAACTAGAGTTTGTATTTGATTCCTATATACCCATGCACTATTTTTCCCTAAAAAAACATAACCCAAGATTATTCTCCTATTATAATATTATCTATAATTGTTGCTCTTAATTAGTACGTCAAGTATTTTTTGTTCAAGAACATTTCAAACCATACCCCCCAATTTTAATTTATATTTTGCTTTATGTTTACATTACGTGTAAATACTTAGTAGCCTTTAACATGGATAAGATTCAACTACTAGTTACAGTCTTGTGGGTTTGACTCAACACAAGTTGGGTAATTTTGTTTAATAATGATTTTCCTATACAAAAATAATGGTATAGGTGAGCATAATAAAAATGGCACCATTGCTGGGGAGTGAAACATAATTTTCACTTGTGTGGTGTTGATAATGACTTTGGGTTTACCCATAGTGTGTGTTATTTATTTTGGTTATTGTTTTTGTTTTTTTGTCAATGACACTATAAGTGATCATACAAATAATGTTAGGACCTTTGATGAGCCCCTTGATGATGAATACCATCTCTATGATGTGGGGAGCTCTAGTGCTATCCATATCCCACTGAATATAAGAAATGGAGTCTTCCATGTCACTAGTTTAATTTAACACATGTTTTAAATGACAGGACTCTTTCGTGGTCACTCATGAAGACCAAAACTTGCACTTGAAAATTTAATGGAAGTATGTGTCCCATTCAACATTTCTCATATCTCACAAAAAGCCATATGGTTGCTCCTCTAGCCATTCTCTCTAACAAGTGAGGTGGTGTTGTTCTTGAGGTCTCTTTCCGCATGAAAAATCACATCATGTGTTGAGCTTACAATTATTTTCTTAGATCATTACTTCCCACAATCAAAGATGTTACAAATGTGGGACAAAATCATTAATTTTCATTAACTCAATGGGGAGCCTCTATATGATGTTTGGGAGAGGTCTAATGAAAAGCTTATGAAATTTCCTAACCACGAGGTACTGGATAGGATGTTCCTACAAATATTCTATAGGGAGTTAGACCAACTTAAAAAGATGGCGGCGGACAACATGACTGGTGGATCACTTCTTTTCATATGGAGTGACTTTAACCTTGCATGAGCAAATCACAAAGTAAAATAGAGGGTAGAACACCTGGGATACCGAGGTAGCCATAGGTTCTCCCACTGCCTTGATTGTGAATGAGAATCAAAGAAAGAAAGAAGAAGAGAAGGAAAAGAAGGCATAAATAATGACAATATTAGACCTACTAATAAATCATGTAATGGGTGCACCCATAAAGATGATAAATGTTGTTGTATCTAATGGATATGATATACAAGAAGCAAAGAATCTCGATGAAATAATTAGATATTTTGGAATCTATTCGAGGGGTTATCATCTGGCCTATCAAAGGCAAGGTAAGAACTATGGTTAGATCGATTGTGATCGAGAAAGAGAATGGCATAATAGAGATAAAGATTGTGAATAGAGGGATAATAAAATGGAGTATGATAGATATGTTCCCCTCATGACTGAGTTAAAGGCAAAGAGTCAAATCTTGTGGATCCATAAAATTGCAAGGTCGAGGATGTGCTTGCTGGAATCTTAATAAGAGTGGAAGGGACAAATAAGATGTTCTAAGAATTTAAAGGAGACTTTTCTCAAATCAACCAAACGGTTTTATCACACTCCACTTTAATAAAAAAATTAGAGACCTAAATTAGAAAATCTTAATCGCACTCAATACTAGGCCCAAGGGTGGCCTCTATAGTGATAGGTGGAAAATTCATAAAATAATGCTTATGTTTTAGAAATTATCACTTGGAGCGGTAAGAACTTGGTACACAGAAGATTTAGGTCAAAGAAAAATCTCATGATAATATAGTGAACACAAAAAATAATCATGTGGGGAAGTCTAATGATAAGGTTCCATAGTATCAAGAATGGGATGTGGAAGAACCATTGATAAATTGATGGATGGTTGATGAAGAAGGAACTCCTAAGTTAGTTGAGGGTGATGAAATGTCATGTGACCCATTGTTTCCAATGAAAATCTGTCCTCCTTCCCTTAAATACTCAAGAAAAAGGAAGAAAATGTCAAATTATAGAAGTTCCTAGCCAAGCTTTGCAATCTTTCTATCAATATATCCCAGTGCTAGAAACCATTTTACAAATTCTAGGATATTCCATCTATAAAAGACTTGGTTTGGGCATTCCTACCCTCATAACAATGAATCTCTAAATGATGGATCATACTATAAAGAAACAAATTAAAGTTTTATATGATGTCTTGGTCAAGGTTGATCATTTCATTTTACCGATTAATTTTGTGGTCCTAGATTGTAAATTGACCAAGAAATACCCATTATTCTATAGATACCCTTTTGGAAATTGGGAGATCAATTGTTTTTATAGATCAAGGAGAAATAAAATTTTGGGTTCAAAATGATGAAGTGTCTTTTCGAGTTAGTAAAACTAAAACAATTGATTGAACTTCAAGTGGTGTCCGTCAATAATGTGGTGGATAAGGGAGAGGATGAAAGTTCCCTCAAGAATCTAACTTGAAAGTTGAAAATATCATGTTGTGACAATGAATTAGGCGCTCGGTGGGAAAGTGGCATGTATCCTTTGAAGTTTAATTATTAGAGTAGGTTTTATTTTCTTTTAATGATTAATCCATGAAATTGTGGTACTATGAGGTATTTTGAATGAGGTTGAGAAAGAGGGAATATGGTACATTCGAGTAATTGACTGAATAGGGGAAACTAGAGGACCAAGAAAAAAGGCTTCAGTTATCTCAATCGAGGCACACGTGTCTTTGCAATCGCAATCTCCGTGTGATTATGATTGAGGAACTCTGACTATGATCATTATCAGACTGGTTTAATAACTAGTCAGTCCCCATTTTAGCTACACTCTTTTCAAATTCCTCTCCAATTTCACCCATTTTAATCGTATTTTAGGCATCAAATTATGCATTACGTCTTCCCCTAAATCCCCTAATCCAATATATGCTTCAAATTCCTTCTCTACATGTGTATGTGTAGGCCTTAGAACTGATATCTTGGGAATGGTCTAACCTTGAGATTTGCATACTAAATCTTCAATTAATTACGCTTGTTGATGTGTTTAGCTATTGGTAGAGGTGTGTACATTGATGGGGAAGTCTTGAGTACCCTAATTTGTTTAAATATTATAGGATTAGCATGTTCACACCAACTTTTTGATTGATTGCCCGAATGAATTCCTTAATCATTTTCACATATTTTAAGGGCATGATCAAATATCTGGGGCCTATGTTTCTTATTCATAATGTAAATTTTTTGTTTGGAGAACATATGTGCTTTGAAATTGGAGTTTTAAATTTTGAAACTTTTTGTTGACCATGCCTCAGTTATCGAAATTATAGTCATAGGATTGTGGTTGCATTAGTGAGATTACATCTTCGTGGCCTGGGATTGCGTTAGCAAGATTGTGACTTAGTGGCCCACAATCGTGACAACTGAGGCTATTTTTCAGCCTGAACAAAAGATTCTACAAGTCTATTTCTTACCTTGAAATTGCCAACATACCATCCCATTAGATTATTTACATAACATAGCATAGTTTCCTTATGAAAATTTTTATAATTAATTATTTTGTGTTATTCTCAGGTTTATAAAGTTAAAGATGGGATACTATGACCAAACTCATTTATTAGATGCTAAGTGCCAAAATTTGTGCTATGCCGACTTTCTCGGAACTAAGTTACTCCCTGAGAGAGGCATTTTCTTTGATAGGGTGTTAGAGAAGCTCCTAACCTTTCATGGTCATTTGGTAGATACTGGGTGGTGATACTTTGTCTCAGATCTATGCCGGGAAAATAAGCATTTGGTGAGGGAAATCTATGTAAATCTCATTGTAGTCTCTATCTTAAACCCAGTTATAAGGATCTGAGGGAAGGAAGTCCACTTAGGATCAATAGATAAATAACATATATGAGCTACCAGATGCTAGCATAAAACCATATGTGGAAAAGGGTTATAAACCTAGGAGTTGGCTCGATGATAAGTTGTGTCCCGGTAGAGATGTTTCATATGTTACCACAAAGATGAGGACTTCATTTCATGACTTCACAGCTGAGGCTTAGATTTTGTTGCCTATCATCTGTAGCCAAATTTATCCTTACACCAATCTGACCTATGTCCCTTATGTGAGAGCAAGAATGATTACATGCATTTTGGATGACGTTCCTTTGAATGTTGGACCACTTATTCTTATAGACATGCGGCATTTCAAGCTCAAAGATGGCTCCTTTATTTTATTCCCATTAGTAATTACTGAATTGTGCAGGAGAGATGGGGTTGAAAAGTAATCTAGAGATACTTGGGTGCACCCAAAGACCCCCATTTATCATCTTAATATTTGGGGTAAGGTCGCATCTGCTAAGACAAAGAAGAGAAAGATCAACTTATGCAAGTCTATAGATGAGGATACCAAATCTTGCATGCCATCCATATTAGGGCCTTTTGAGGAGATCATGGTGGAGATATGGTTAATCAAGAAGCTTGAGTCTCAGTTGCCTAGGGGCAGGGAGAGACTTCCACCACCTGTCATTTCTATGTTACGTAATCTAATTATGAGAAATACCTAGAGGTCTAAAAGATGTAGGGAGAAACTATTTATATCCTTGAGAGAGCCTACTTATCATTGTCATAGTCACATAAGGAGATCAGGTATTCTCATGAGAAGATAAAGAAGTTGGAGAAGAAGAGATATAAATTCTTCACGAAGATGTGGAAGGTGGTGAAGGGCATTTAGAATGTTCTGAAACCCAAAGATAGACTTTTATCTCCTAGAGATAAGAGTTAGGATGCGGTCCCAGATGCATGGTTAGATTAACTTAATACTGGAGATGGTGGAGATAATGCAGAGATCATGGGCGACGATAGTCCTTGATGCCCTTACAGGGAGCAACCTTTACTCTTTTTATGCTTTATTGATTATCCAGTGAGGACACTGCAAGCTTTTAGTTGTGGGTGCCTGCCTCTATACTCATTTATTTTTCCTTGGTCTATATTTTTAAGATATTTTTTTGATGTTTTAATGTTGATTTAGATGATTTTTATATTTGGGTTGTAATAATTGGACACCACGATGGTTCCTACACTTCATGAATTATTTGTTTATTTCAGTCTTCAATTTTTATTTTATCTTTATCTTTGTTGTTATGATATCAGATGAGCCTTTCCCTATGATAGATTTAGTGGCGACATTCTTAAAGAGAAATTGTTATGATTGGGTTTGGAGCCATATATGCATGGGAAATCTAAGTACCCATAGCATTGGAGTTTTCGGATCGCCCTTATGCCTATAGTGAAGTCTTAGTAGCCATATAGTTTGCCCTCATGAGATCTAAAATGTGAGATGATGAATTAGATTGTTGCCATCAATTGGAAATTTTGTGTGGTATAAATACGAAGCAAACACCCTCTTTCGTCCAAAATTTAAGGGCATGGCATGGACATGAAAATTTTTGTAACAATGCTTTACCTTTTTTTGTAACTCTAAGGTCCTTAGTTTGTAGTATATGGTAAATTCCTCCTTTTTCTCTAGTAGTAAATGCAATTGAGCCTCCTTGAAAAGTTTATATGTCATGTGCGGTGAGCATAGTTGCTTAACTCTCATGCTTTCTTGTATCATCTAGAACACTCCCCGGTAGTCTCTTAAGGATAATCATCATTATGCTTGGTTTGTGAAATGATCTTATGCCTTATTTATGAACATAGGAACCCACTTTAGCCTAAATAGTCTACCCGTACATGGAATGGTATCCGTAGTTACCCATTTTGAGCCTTCTAGCTTTTCTTAGGGAAGCACATTACTAGCCTTGAGAAATTTGTAGTTTACATCTCTTTCGAACCCTACCCTCCTTGAACTTAAAAATGCAACTGGATGCCAAAATCCTAAGTTGGGGGTTGTATGTTTTAGAATATATGACCTTGTAGCATGGTAGTGTAAGTGGATGCCTAAAATCTAAATAAAAAGAGTAAGTGAGAAAGTGAAAAAGAAAAGAATTATTAATAGAAGGAAAAACATATCTTGCACAAAAGCAATAAATGAGAAAAAAATGTTTTCAAAAGAATTGGGTGGATCAAGGTACTAAAAGAAGGCATGTGTGTGAAATAAAATCAAATGAAGTGGCCCATGGTTCAAAGTTTGATTGAATAGTGTGAAGTAGATGTTCAAGAAAGGTGTAGTCACTTTATTTCTAAATGATACCATAGCCTTTCCCCGAGCCTACATTACAAGCTGTAAAAAGTACTTCGAGATCTCCCATAAAGTGTATTCATAGTAGTGGCGATTGAAAATAAAAGCAAGCATATGGTATGATAGTAACTCGCATTGAGAGACTCTTTGTGAGAATGAGCGTTTACACTTAAATCCCTTGTTGCATGTTAGATAATTTAGTGTGTGGTATTTTTTTTTAGTGAAGATGTATGTTGACTAATCGAGACGGGTGAATTTGTCACCTTTTAAAAATAAGGCAAAGAAGTGTATTTGAGTTTCTATCTATGGAGAGTCACTTCTAGAGAGTTAGTAATTGTTGCATTGTTGTTCTTTAAAGTCTTTTTTATATTTAAGATTGTGCTTCAATTGGAGGATAGTTGGGATAACAACTTTACCCATGGTTGAGA
This sequence comes from Capsicum annuum, assembly GCF_002878395.1. NCBI lineage: Eukaryota > Viridiplantae > Streptophyta > Magnoliopsida > Solanales > Solanaceae > Capsicum > Capsicum annuum. The sequence goes on along the minus strand of NC_061113.1, from coordinate 106,056,478 downwards.
GCTACTTGTTGGTGCTAACCAAGTTCGAAGTCATTGTGATTATTTGGTTGTATAAATAGGCTTATAATTGCATAGACTAATTTATTACGAAGTAGTGTTGCTTGAGGACAAGCAAAGTTTTAAGATAGGGGTGTTGATGAGTGGTAAATTTACCACTCATTACATCTAAATTTGGGCACATTACTACGGTTAAATGGTGTTAATTAGACAAATTTTGTCATTAGAATGCACTAATTCCCATGTTTTGCATGTTCACAGGTAAAGGGAAGAAAACTAGTAAAGTGAGCTAAAAGGGAACCAAAAGGGCAAAGTAGTGTAAAATCTTGAAAATCAAGAACAAGGACTGACCCTCAGTTACGACAATCGCGCATTTGAGGGCCGCGATCGCTATAAGGAAAGATCAGTCAAGGTCAGCGATCACGATGGGCTCACTACGATCGTAAGATATACGATTGCGATCAAGTAATGGCGATTTCAATCATGCAGCCAATTGCCCACAGGCAGTATTGTAATTTCCCATAGTTTGTTACAATTCTCAATAGGGAGAAAACCCTTTAAATTTTGGGATATCTTGAAACTATAATTCAAGTTTTGGAATTATAAAGAACCTACTAAATTGGGAAACATTATTGTGGTTAATTTTTCCAAGGATTTTAGTTGTAATTGAAGACAAATTTGAGATTACCCTTCCTTTACCTCTTTAATGGAAGCTTTGAATGCCGATTTGCGTAAATTTCTACACTCAAACTTCTTGAGTAGCTAAATATCTATCTTGGGGTTATATTTGAACAAGATGAAAATGAGTGTGGAGTTTGATTGTTAGTGTAGATGCTTCGTTAATGATGATGGGTTTCACTAATACTTGATGGTTGAATTGGAATATTTGGCTAACAACCCTAAATTCAAAAAACCCCAACATAATCCTTTAAAGAGGGATGTGGGTATTCCTTTAGATCCCATATCATCCTTGAAAGAGGGATATGGGTGATAAGTATTTGTGAATAATAATTAGAGGTTAACTTATTCCTTTACATCGTCTGAGAAATAAGGATGGATTGTGAATTTGGTATGTCTTCGACAACTTCCTAGAAATGGGGATGCCTAATTGAGGTTGTGGATTGATTTGTTTACCACACCCATAAGGTATCCGAAAGGATCCATGGGTGATATTTTGGTGCATGGTTGAAAAACTAACATCAAAACCCCTACCCTAGCCTTCCCATGTAGTCATTAGATAGAGTTTACATTTGATTCTCATATACTCATGCACTATTTTGCCCTAGGAAAATATAATCCCAAGACTATTCTACTATTGGAATCTTATCTATATTCGTTGGTCAAGTAGTTTTCGTGCAATAGCCTTTCAAACCATATCCCCCTAATTTTAATTGATGTTTTACTTTATATTTACATTTTGGGTAAATACTTAGTAGCCTTCAACACGCATAAGAATCGAATACTAGTTACACTCCTTGTTGATTCGACCCCAACTCAGGTCGGGTTATTATATTTGACAATGCATATCCTACATCAAAATGATGGTATCGGTGAGCGTGATTAACTATACCAGGTTTGAAAAGTAGTCTTAGGAATATCCACTGCCCTAATTTTCAACTTATGATATCCTGAATGGCGATCAATCTTAGAATAATAGTCTATACTTATCCGAAGAGATCCATCTTTCTTTTGCATGAAAAGAACAGGAGCACCCTATGGAGAAACACTAGGGCGAATAATGCCCTTATCAAAACGATCACTCAATTTCTCCTTAAACTCCTTTAGTTAAGACGGAGCCATTTTATAAGGTGGGATAGAAATAGGATAACTATCCAGTAGAAGGCCAATCCCGAAATCTATTTCCCTATTGGGAGGAATTCAAGGAAGATCATTGCAAAACACTTTAAGAAATTCATTAACCATGGGTACAAATTACAACAAAAAATTTTTGGAGTCAGAATCCTTAATCAGAGAGATGAAATAGACGCCCTTTAAAAATTAATTTCTAGGCTCAAAGATAAGAGATAAATCTTTCTTTGGGTACCAAGGAACTCTCTTCCATTCTATTATCGGCTCATTAGGAAAGTGGAAACTGATCTTTCTCGTCCTATAAACCACAGAAGCATAGCATGAAGAAGTCAATTCATCCCCTAAATTACATCAAAATCCACCATATCCAACTTTATCAAATCCACCGATGTCTCTCTATTAAACATAGACATCACATAACCCCTATCAATTTTTCTAGAAACTATTGAATCACCCATTGGAGTAGACAAAGAAAAGGGATCAAAAATACTTTCGAGACTAAAACCAAAATGCAAAGCCACATAAGGGGTCACATAAGAATGGGTATAACCCAGATCAAGCAAGAAATAAACATCACGGGAAAAAAGTTATAGAATACCAGTGGAAAAATTAGGAGATGCCTCAGATTCCTAGCGAGTAGCGAGAGCATAGAGACGGTTTTGGCCAGTGATCGTACTAGAAGTAGCACCCTTTGGCACAGGAGCGGACGATGTGGAAACCAAAACCTTATTAACTCTTGCCGCAACCTTGGCTGAGGACACTCTCGCTGCATGTGACCAATCTACCCATAATTATAATATTAATTCTTCACCTCCTCATAATAACCATAATGCAGTTGTTAATAAAATGATAAGAAGGATAAGATGGGGCTGACTGATCTCCACTAGCCTGAGACTAGGCACTTTGTTTCTTAGAACTATGACTAGACTGGAAATGATGATCAATCAAAGGTCTAGCTTAAGGATCACTAGAGAAATACAAATTGTCCTAGTTCTTCTTCTTGGTCCACTATCTACCATCTCTCCTACTATTCTACTGACTCCCACCCTACTCTAAATACTTGAACTTCTTATTTTGCCTCTCTATAGTCTATGTTTGTTTGTTTTTATCCTCTACCTGTTGTGGGCAAGGGTAGGCCAAAAAAATATTGTAGAGACGTGATTAGGCTGGACATAAAGCAATTACAGCTCGCTGAGGATATGACCCTAGATAGGAAGATCTGGAGTACGTGAATTAGGATAGAAGGCTAGTGCCAGTTTGGGTCGTTGGGGTAGGGCACTACTTGGTAGGTGTATTATTCTTGTAATGCCACCTTTTTTCATACTTTATTACGAATTTGTTTACTACTCCTTAAATTTTTCCTTGTGGGTGGTGTTTGTTCCATGCTTTATTATGGATTTGCTTATTATTTCTTGTCTTGAGAAGGGGGTTTATCGGAAACAACCTTTTTACTTCTCCGGAGGTTGTGGTATGGACTACGTATATCTTACCCTTCCTAGGCCCCACTATGTGGGAATACACTGGGTTTTTTGTTGTTGTATCCTCTACCTACTGCTAATAAACCACAGGTCTTGAGATGTCCATATCATTGTTCAACATTGCAACCTTTTACTCTAATATCAAGTCACGGGATAACAAAAAAGAAAACATCCTCACTTAGATATTTGGCTAGACACCTATTAAGGAGCATACCAAGCCAACTACTAAAATTTTAGTGTAAACTCCTTTACGCTTATCTTCCCCTACTTCAAATTAACAAACTCCTCAGCCTTAGCTTCCCTCAGCTCCTAAGGAAAGAAATAATCAAGGAAATCATCAAAAAACTTATACTATATAGCCGGCTTAACATCATCACCCCTAAACTGCTCCCACTCTTTATACCACTGATAAGCTATATACTTTAATTGATACGCAACAAACATCACAACCTTTACATTAGTAGCATGCATCACTATCAAAATTTTCTCCATTTCAATAATAAAATCTTTAATATCCTCATTAACATTAGATCCCTTAAAGGTTAGGGAATACAACCTCATAAAATGGACAACTAGACTGACCTCAGATGATAGAGGAGCAGAACCAACAGGACCAGACAAATAAGACTAAAATATCACCAACTGAGTATAAAAATTAATGGACCGGCGAAACTCTACATTAAGAAAACTCCTTGAGATGGATAATCATAAGAATCACCACCCCTAAAAGCGAGAGAAAGCCTAATGGGGACATGTGGAACTTCACATTAGGTGGAACAGTTAGGAGAAGGGACCTTTCACTGGGTCGGCACTCTATACACAGGTAGAGTCCCCTCGACATTGTCCTTAGGTAGGACAGAGTTCCCATTAGAGTTTCTATGACTGCCAGATCTTTGAGGAGGCATGATCAGCAATGTGAGAAATATAAGAGTTAAAGAAGTTTCATAACACTAGAATCTATAACTCAAAAATAGAACATAGGAAAGGAAAACATTCCTAAATGTGTTATAGTCTCCTCCCTTTAATTATGTTGGGCTACACACCCGTAAAAGATACTATACTCAACATGGATTTTTTGACACGCAACAACTCTAAATTTTGCTCAAATACCAAGCTTATCATGACCCAAACAAGGGCTTGACCATGACAGCTATCTAAAATCTATTATGGATCGAAGACCACCCTTATTGCGTAACCTCATGAGCACCAAAACAACTATAAAGAATAATATGGAAGCTAATTTAGCAGTAATAGTCAAAGGAATAGGTAACTTAAATGAAAGCTGAAAGTAAATCAACAACCAATAAACTAACCACACCTGTCCACATTAGCTTCTAAAGTCAAGAAAACAAATATCAACCCAAGATGGGACATGTGCCCGACCTTAGGCAAAAGGGATACCAAAAGATAGTATAAAGAATAAGAAAAATTGACTATGAAACGCTAGCCTTCTGGAGAATAGAAGCTTGCCACTTCAAAGTAACTCGTATGATAGTACTACTCCATCTAATTTGCACAGGGGTAAAATAATTATCCTTGGACCCTTTATTATGAAACAATATAGCATCCTACTATGGTTAGCAAGGTGAGCGCTAACATGTAACTTAGGGAAGTGATAAAATAATTCCATGTCCAAATCAGTCCAAGCCATATGGACACATTCTTACATACATATATATAGGATTTCGAGATAGGGTACATGGGTTTAGCATGATATTTAAAACCATTAACCTGAATTGTGTAACTCTAACCATCCCAAAAATATCCACGGGCTATATTGATCTTGCTCTCCCACTAGAAGGGCCCTAAAGCGTGTTAGCCGTAGGAACTGAAGAAAAACTAAGGAAAATCTAAAGCTATAAAGGCAACTAGCCTTCCCATAAAATTATATATCAAGTTTGACTCGAACAGGCGGTCATATAAGCCCCTACGACAGAAATTATGGTTTCCAATATTGGTGTACCCGGTACGTCAACCTTCTACAGTAAGCTACATAACCTCTTTTAGGCCTAAATTAAAACTATTTTTACATATTCCCATCCATTAACCAAGGATTCTTTCAATTAGGAATTTATCGTTGTATCGTCATACAAATTAAAGTAATCTTGAAAGCTAATTCCATCATGCTATACCCAAATTAATTAGCCAAAATAACTCTAATGTTTAAATTTAAAACTAATCCATGGCCACCAAGTCATTTCAAAACCAATTCATGTTCCATTAACCTTTTATTCAATGCAAGGTTTCAAAAGTGAAGTAATTAATTTATGTATAAATCCATTTTTTAAACCAATTTCAGAAGTTGTGCTGAGGTTAAATCCAATTCCAAACTATTAAATGATTAAATTTGGGGAAACCCATGTTCCCTGTTCCAATTCCCACACCCACACATTGAATTACTTCAAATTCCTAACAAGGTTGCATAACAATAAATTCAAAACCATGGGAATTCAATTCATGCAGTAACCATTCCAAACCCCTCAACCAACCTTCAAAAATCCAATAATTAAACCACATGGTCAGAAGTTTAAATACATTTTTCACATCAAATTAATTTAGAGAAGAGATTATGCTAGAAATACACTAAAATTTGAAAGAAATTTGAATTTTGGAGCCCAGATGACCAATTCATAATGAAACCCTTGAAGGTTCTTGGGTTTTGTGTTTTAGAGTGAAATTAGGTAACTTGATCTTTGAAAACTGATGGGATTAGGATTATTTTATGTTTAAATTTCATACAAAAGGTTAAAAGACCAAAATTTCCTCACCCTTAAGTGAAATAAAACAAAACTGCATGAAAATATACCTTGGTGTGGCATGCTAATATCAAGGAGGTTATCCACCATGCCCCGCAAATATCGTGGAGTTTATCATCTGTGCCACACTAATATCTCAGAGGGTAACCTTCATTAAATAGCAATATTGTAAATCCTCACTACCTTGGGGTCCCAAAATGGCCTAAAATCACATCAAAAAGTTCTAAAACTTTCCCAAAACTGAAACACCCTAAAAAATTCTTGAGCTTATTGCTCACTTCATTGACTACAAATCACCCTATGAGTCGTAGGGTATCCTGATAAGTCATTGGGATAAGTCATAACCAAATCAATAGGTTTGTGGGTATATTTTGCTCTGAGTATTAGTGGCTCTCTAAGAGCTGTAAGGATATGTTACGAGTTATTAGGTGTAATTGTAGGGTATCCAATAAAGTCCCAATTTGGGTTCTATGTTGATTATAATTGGACCCTATGAGTCTTAGGGTCCCATTATGATTCATATGGCTGAGATGTAAGATTAGCAGTGTATGCTCCCTTAATGGTAGTTCGTAGGTTATTACTCAGAGTGATGAGTCACAATGAGTGCTTATGAGTCAATGGCTAACACGTAACCAAAAGCGCCACTTTTCTATCTTTTAAGTTAAGGGCATTTTGGAAATTTCCCCTTACCTAAATTAAAACCCACATCTTATAATCCCTTTAGGATACCATTGGCCCTCAATAATACATCAAAGTAATTTTGCAACACTCAAATTTCTCAAGGTCAATAACACTTAGGGTTTTTCAAGAGGTTGACCAATTAGGGCTTTCAGGGTGATTTCTCATTGTACATCTTACTATTACTTGCATGTGACTCTTCCCTCATTATTAATTTAGTAAAAATCATATGTATTTGAGTGTTCTTCACATGCAATTATTTTTGTTTTGAAAATAAGGATTGTGGGTTTTGAATGCTTATTGGTTGAAATTTTTTTCCCATAATTTAATTATGATTATTCTTGCTTTACATATGGTTTTAAACTTGTGGGTACATGGGTATGGTGAATGAACTAGGGAATTATGATTTTCACAAACTTTTGACTTTTGAAGTGGTTATGCCCCCAACCCCATACAATGAAATTTGTTTTGAATTATGAGAAAGACCGGAATTTGTAAAATTGAACTTGTATTAAACTATTTCATGATATAAAGAGGTATTTAAAACACAAGGTTCTGATTTAATGAATAAAGAGAGTCGGTGTCCCCAACCTTGTATTAATGAACAAAGGAAGTTATTTTCCTCAAGTAAATGGAAAATTATTTTTGTATGTTGTTATTACCTTGCAAGTGTAGTTGGTATGAATATACAACCAATGTATGCCTTAATGTTAAATGTGGTTCATGAATGAGATTATGTGATAAATATTTTAATCGGGCTTTAATAAGGGTTGTGTAGTTGGGTCATAGAAGTGGAGGTCTGGGTGACCATTACCAAGAATCGTATTTACTTATGTGGGGGTCAAAGTATCCCTGGAGTTTCTAGTACCCCTTATTATTATTATTATTATTATTTATTTATTAGCATTTATCATTACATGATCGGGTGCTTAAGTCACCTTAGTATAGATTGGGAAGTTTGAGTCCCCTATATCATATAACCTGAGTGCTGTGGCCCATATATCCCGAGGGTACTATTATATGATGGTTGAGCTACATAATCTAGGTTAAGGTTTTAAAGTGATTTCTAAGCCTTTTTCCCTATCTCGGCATGTGATATATATGTATATAGATTTGATTATGTACATTAGTTTGGATCAGGTTAAATTGTTGATCATGTAATTATGTTATCCTTATCCCTGATTTACATGCTAGCTTTAACCCTGCTAACCAACTTCAAATTTTGTATCCCCACGTGATGCATGAATTAGTTATAGTTTGACTACTCCTACCTCGTGATTAGGGTTCAAGATTAGCTCATGAGTTGAAATTGAAGTGGTGAGCTTTCATATATCAGAAGTCTACATTTTATGTTTTATTACTCTTATGTCTTAAACTTATTTTGACTGTTTTCTGGTGCATGTCCTGACACTTTATTGATATTCAATATTGGATTATTGTTTATAAGGCTTTGTTTGGGTTATTAGGCAGTGTTGGTCAGTTATTTAGCCTATCATCGGTTGTCGGTTATAGATATGCATTAAAATTTTTGTAATCTATTACATGTTATCTTGTTAAATCTCTAAGATTCATCCATCATTAGTGTATGTGGTGTTTGTTTTGATTAGGTGTAGGGGTGATCCTCATTCCACATGGGACTTAACATATCTGACATGGCTAGGCCTTGGTTTGGGTCGTGTCAAGGTTGTATCAGAGACTACGTTTGGTGTTATTGAGTGTCCATCTAATTTATGTCAAGTAGAGTATCATACCACACTTATAAGGAAGAAGTTACGAGGCATTTAGGAATGTTTCTCTTTCTTATTATTCTATTTCAAGTAATAAATTCTAAGGTCTAGAGTCTCTCTAATTCCATGTGTTTTCTTTTTAGATCATGCCTCCCAGATGATCTGATGCTCATAAAACTCCTCTATCCCACTTGAGGTCAATGCTGATGGGACATGCCCTGCTTATGGGGTATGGACCTTATCTAGGGGGCCAATTCCTATTTGCACTTCTGGAGTTCCACCGATCCCCTGTAGTCCTCCTCGAGATCCTCAAGAATATGTGTCAAATATGAAATTTTGGTAGTCTAATCCTATGTTTCATTAGTTGGTAGCTTCTCAATCTGAACGTGTAGCTTCTATACCCCCATTCTAAGGCCACTAGAGCTGGCCAATTAATATGGTTGAGTGCTCCTATGTTCACTGGTTCTAAGGTTGAGGAAGATCCTCAAAACTTTATTGATAAGATGGAAAATATATTTCAAGTGATGCATGCTTCTAATGTGGGAGGTATAAAATTTGTTCCCTATATACCAAAGGATATAGAATGTCATTCATATAAGGAATGGGAATAGTATAGGGGAGACAATGCCAAATCCACACTGTGGGATGATTTCTCTAGTATTTCTATTGACTGCTTCTTTTCTCAGTAGTTAAGGGAGGTAAAATTTGAAGAGTTTGTTAATCTAAAGCAATGTAGGATGACGGTCAAGGAGTAAGCCTTGAAATTCCATTAGTTTTCCCAATATGCTTTTGAGTTAAGGTCAAGCATGAAGGATAGAATAAGGAAATCTGCTTCTGGGTTGTCCCATGATTTGATTTTGGAGAGTATGGATGCCTAGTTGAACAAGTATATGGATATCTCTTGATTGGTTTTGTACATGTGGTAGGTTGAGGAGGAGGAGAAAAAACAGGTGGAGATAGGGGAAAGGAAGTATAAGAAGTTTAGATTTTCTGATCAGGATGGAGGTCCATAGTAAAGTGGGAGAGATAGTAGAAAGTTTTCTAAAAAGTGGGGTTATTCTGGTTCCTACTCTACGACTTATACTCCTTACCTTAAGCCATTTGGTGATCACTATTCTCAGTATGATAGTGGGTTAAGGGCACAAGGTGCCCAATCTAACGCTAGTGGGGCTTAGTCAGCTCTATCATATCCTCCTTTTAGATTATGGGAACAGGTGCACCATGGTTTTTGTGAAGAAGTGATGTGTTAGCCTACGCTAACACATTTGAGGCTTTTAACTCAAAATAATTGTATGGTCTTGAGCAACTTTAGTTGTTTTTGATTAGTTTACTTTGAATTTTGTAGTAAATGTTGAGATGTAGGAGAACCAACAATAATGGAAGCAAAAAGGCTGAAAAGTGAAGCAAAATAAAGGATAAGTGTGGCTGATGACGTTCATGATAAGTCATCATCCTGGTGATAAGCTGTCAAGGATGCCATCAGCCTTAAACAAAGAATGGGAGTTGAAGACATTTTTGTGATGACATTAGTGATAAGCCATCAGGTTGGTGATAAGGCGTCAACATTGGCGTCATCCTTAGACAGCAGAAACCTAAACTGCAGAGGAGCTGACGACATCCGTGATAAGTCATCAGACTCCTGATAAGCTGTCATAGATGCAGTCGTCTATTCCGAGAAAAAGCTGCAACTTTAATTTTATTTCCTTATTTAGGTTGAACTATTTAAAGCTTTGTTTTAGGGTTTTCTAGGGGGATTTATTATTCATCATCATTATTCAAAAGGGAGTTCGATACTTTGAGTCTTAGATGATATTTTCCGATATTTCTTTCTCTGGCTTTTTGGGTTCGAACAATACAACTATTTTTGGGAGTTTCCTTTGTGATCTAATCTACGATTCACTAATTATTCATCTCTGTAATTTAATCTTCTCAATTATGAATTCAATGATATGTTTTGTTCTTTGAATCATGAGTGGTTAAACTCTGTTAACCTGAATTATGGGATCTAGGGTTAGGTCGTGATAAGGTGCTAAATACTCAAGATTTTATATGTGTTAGGATTTCTTGATAATTCTGAGATTTTAATTAACTTCTGTTGGTTGTAAACAATAGACACCTCTACTTTGATTTGGTTGAGAAAGAAATCATATACAGTATTAAGTGAATTATCAGCAGGGACTCAGAAATACTTTGTTTAATAATTAGCGCTGCAACAACGTTTGTTAACCTGAGTTGAAATCAGGACAGTGAACAAAAATTTCCTAAGTTCGCAAGGATTAAAAAATTAGACGCTTAAATAGGTCAAGAGATATTTGAGCATATCATCTATAAAGATAACTTATTATCCTACCACCGTGAGAATCTTGAGTCACCTCTAGCATCTATCATGAACCGTAAGCCCTTGTGAACATAATTTTGGTTAGTTCATAAAATCTTGGTTACAAACATCAAAATTAAAGTGGCAAACAATCACTTGTGAAACTTAAACCCCCATTTTAGGAAACTTTAAATTATCAGTGAATTAAATCACAAACGACTTGATTTCACACCTTATTCCATGAGGGATTTGACCCCAACCTAGTTGGATTTTATATTGACAACTATCGCTTACATCCATTCAAGATTGTAGTTTGAGCTTCATAAAAAATGGCACCATTTCTGGGGAATATGGTTGTAAAATAAAAGTTGTGTGCGCTAATTGACTGTTAGTTAGGTTTCCTAGATTTACGTTTATTTGTTGTTTTTATTTATTGCAGGTTCCTTGTTGTTTATGCTAAAAACAAGAAATTTTGGAGAACCGTTATTACCAATTAATTTGGAACCTCAGCTGATCGAGAGAATGGTAGAACAACAAGAGGTTGACAGACTGGCAGCCTTGGCAAGGGCTTAGGTGAACGTACAAAACCAGGGTCAAAAAATACGTCAGCCAAACCATGATGGTGAAGACTTGGGTGATGAGGAATTATTGAATCCTTAAAACCTAAGGCAAGCTGAGCAAATTGCTACACCAGTGCAGTGAAATTTTGATAGAAACCATCTAGTTAGAGGAAGGTATGGTCAACATCCTGTCTATTACAAGGTTAATGATGATGACGAAGGAATGGACATAGCAGGTGCAACGGGTGCTATCATTCCTCCACCGTTGGTACCTGGTGCAAAATTCAGCATAACAAGTAGTATGATTCAACTCCTGAATCTGAATGAGTTATTTGGAGGCTTGCCTGGTGATGATCCGAACGTGCACTTGGTGAAATTTATCATCATTTTCAAATCTTTTGATAATCCGGAAGTGAACCAGGATGCTATTCGGTTGAGATTATTTCCACTGTCTCTATCTGGGGAGGTAACAATGTGGTTAAAAGCTGGAGCCCGATTCTATAACCAACTAAAAATAGTTGATATAGGCATTCCTAGAACGTTTCTTTCCACCCTCCAGAAGGGTACAGTTGAGGGATAAAATCAGTAACTTCAGGTAGCCCCCAACTGAAGCATTGCATGAAACTTTGGAGAGATTCAATGGCACAATGTCCAAACCACAACATGAAGGACTTGCACTTGATAGAGACTTTGTATAGAGCTTTTAACTCTGTGACATATTCAATTGTAGATAATGCTGCAGGTGGTTCATTCATTAATCTTTCTTTTCAAGATGCTTCAGACATGTTGAATAGAACGACTAAACAGAGTCAGTCTTGACATACTAAGGATTCTGTGGTAGCTAGCCCAACTATTTCTGGTGGTATGACTGCAGAGCAGCGCAGAAGGAATGAGAAGCAAGACCAAGACATGGACCACTTAAAGACTCAAATGGACTTGCTGACTAAGAACTTGCTGTCAGGCAGGACTGAAAAGGTTAAGGCTATGGAATCTCAGTGCACTATTGCTATTAATGCAGAGAGAAGGCAAATTATGTTAATAATTAGGGGGTTTTTCAAGGCAATAACCAAGGGAATCAAGGTCGAAAATTTTATGACAAGCCTGATCATAAAGATAGGGAGCAAGAAAACTGAAGAAGCCATAATGATAGGAGTGGTTTGTATGTTCCTCCTGGAAGTCAAAATGTTGCACCAACTAGATTTGGAAAGATGTCCATGAAGGATATAAAGGAAAAATCATTGAAGGGAGTTGAGGCTACCAGTTTGGGGTTAACCACTATGAAGAGTGAATTCTTTACCTTGAGTCAGTTGGTTAGCTCATACTCCACTTCTACAAACAGTTGGAGCAGCAGATGAGCCAACTTTCCGCAACACTAAACCAAAGAAAAAGTGGTACTTTACCTAGTAAAATGGTTCATAATTCATAAAATGATAGCTTATGTATGGAAATTACCACTAGGAATGGTAAGATCTTACCTAGACCTTCTGTGGGCAAATATATAGATGGTGAGGTGGTTGTTGATGAATCTGAAGAAAGTAAACCAGTTGAGTCTGAGAAGCTGGATAGTTCTGTTGATGCTTCAGAGAAAGAAAAAGAGAAAGAAGAGGAAGTGGTGTTGAAATCTATCCCATAACCACCACCTCCTTTTCCTTAATGATTGAAGAAAAAGGCTAATGATGGAAAATTTAGCAAATTCATGGCCATGCTCAAGCAATTGACAATTAATATGCCTTTGGTTGAGGCACATGAGCAAATGCCATTCTATGCTAAGTTCATGAAAGACCTTGTAACCAAGAAATGGAAGGTTATCCATGATCCAGAGGACAATCTTATCTATTGTGGCGCTATCTCTACAAGGTCTTTAGTGCCAAAAAAGGTAGATCTGGGAGCTTTTACTATCCTGTGTACTATTGGCCCCCTAAAGTTAACAAAAGCACTATGCGATCTGGGAGCCAATATAAATTTAATGCCACTGGATTTGTACAATAAATTGGGTTTTGGGGATTCTACCACAACAAATATGCGGTTGGTAATGGCACAGAGATCTATGAAGCGGATTGTGGGTATAATGCATGATGTTTTGGTAAAGGTAGCCGATTCTGTTCTGCCTGCTAATTTTGTGGTCCCAGATTGCGAAGTGGATTTTGAAGTACCCATCATCTTGGGTAGGCCATTACTTACAACTGGTATAATGCTAGTAGACATTGAGTTGAACGAGCTAAAGTTTAGGTTCAATGACAAAGAAGCATGCTTCAAAATACACTCATCCATGACTCAGCAACATGAGGTGAGTGTTTTCTCAATCGTTGACGTCTTCTATGATTATGGTAAAGGGGTATCAACAAGTTGTCTTGGTGAAGTCTGAGTAGTCCGACAACCAAGTCATGCCGCGACAGTAAATCAGGTGCTATTAGGAGGCAACCCAAATTTTTCATGTTAAAGAAAGTGTTTTTACTTTTATAATTAGGATTTAGTACAGAGAAGGTAATAAATGAGGAGGTCAGTTGAAAGGCCATGACAACATCTCTGATAAACCATCACAACTTTGATAAGCTATCAGAAATATTGTTAGATAGGCCAAACTTGATGCAACCTCTAGTTAGGGGTGACAAAATTTGTGATAGGCTGTCATACTTGTGATAAGCCATCACAAGTCGTCGTCAGCCCAAAGTCTTAAAAGCTAAATTCTGGGCCCATTTTAAATCAAATCCGACCTAGCCCAGCACAGGATCCTTTTCAAATTTTTGCTAGTATTAATTATTTTCCTTTAGTTTATTTCTTTAATTAGTTAGTTTATCTCCTACTCTTTGCAAAACACTTCAAGAAAACAAGTTCCATTGTGCGTGGGTTTGCAATTCACAATCAAGAGATTCTTCCTACTTCCTACTTTCTCTTGTGTGTGTAATCAGATTAAGGGCCCCCATTAGGTATACTTTAACGTTAACTCTATTTTTCTTGTGGTAAGTGATTGATAGATGACAACCTAAGTCCCAAAGATGCTTGAACCAAGTTCAACTTGGAAAGGAGCTAAAATTTCACCTAGGGTCTACTGTGCAGGCCCAGGGTTTAAAAAGACAGCTCACACTCAGAATTTAAGTGGATTTTGAGAAATAATGGGGACCAAAAATTGAGTTAAAATCAAAAGTGGGTTATAATAAGAGCTGACGACATTCATGATAGGCTATCATAATTGTGATGGCTTATCAGGAATGTCGTCAAAGGCTGACAAGAATGAAGTGGTTTTTGTTTAGAGCTGAAGACATTCGTGATAGGTTATCACAATTGTAACGGCTTATCAGGAATGTCATTAAAAGTTTTTAAAATTTTGAAGGTACTATCTAAGGTTGACTACCATTGTGATAAGCTATCACAGTCATGATGGCCTATCAAGAATTGTCGTCACACTTAGAACCTGAAGCATGAATAAGCCAAAATGATTAATGTGTTTGTGTTTACGCTCTTGTGGACTAACCAATGGGTTTTCTACTGCTATAGCAACCTTAAAATGGCAGCAAAAGTAAAGAGCCCAAAAGCACCAAAGAAAGTGTATGTCATAAGTTTATTGATAAGGAATCTAATTATGAGGAGGAGGAACCCCTGCTCAGGAAGCAAAAGGAGAAGTAAAGCCAAAAGAAACCTTCAGCACCTCTACCCATTGAAGTAGAAGATAGTGTGGATACTGAGAATACAACACTACCAGAAACTTCAGCTTCTAAACATACTACATCTGAGCAAGAGGGTTCTGAATAGCATGAGTCTAACCATGCTGAATCTAAAGAAGAAGAACAGGAAGGGTCTGAGGAGTCTGAGTCTGAGGAAATAGCATCTGGATCCTCGTCCATTGAATAACAAGATGATGAAGAGTGTCCATCTCTCAGAACACTTATCAAATCTAAGAACCCCAAAGTTCGAGATAATTCTAGGTGGCAAATTCCTAAGGTAGAGAGCATCTTCACCGCTGGGCTCCACAAAACTGATAGAAGGAGTGCTAAGAGGCCAATTCAGAAAGAAAAAATGATTATCACCAGAGGGTTGAGCAGGTACCCTAAAGTGGAACAGAAGTTCCAGGAGTATGGCTTGGGATGGACCACAAAAGGAGGAGGTTTATTTTTCCCTGCACTGGTTTGGGAGTTCTACGCGAACTATCAGGCTCAGTTGGAAAATATGTGTAGGCCAGGTGAAAGTGCAGCAGACCTAACCCTTTTGGATAGAGTGCAGGTAAGGGGCGTAAAGATTGATTTCCTAATTAAAACCATTAACAGGTTCTTTCATGGTTCCAACTTCACTCCTCAGGCCACTACACCATCAGTCTATGCTCAAATTTGGAACCAGGAGAAACAACGTCTGTAGTTGGCCAATATTATAGCTGAAGGAGAACCAGCATAGGAAACAAACCAAAATAAAATAATATGTAAGTCCTCTTTGACTCAAGAGGCAAATTTTTTGTAGGGTATAGTCATGTCTGGCTGATGTCTACTGATGGAGACAACATTCTGGGTGATGACCGAGCTATTCTAGTGGCGAGCGTGGTGCAGAACCTTTTCCTAAATTTTAGGGAAATCATTGCTGATGAGATGAAGATAAGAATGTCAAGAACCGACACTGCTTACCTTTTCCCTTTTCTTATCATAGATCTGTACCGAGCTGCTAATGTGCCAAAGATAACAAGGGTTAATGATGACATTCCTTCCTGAAAGACTCATAACCCCATATGGTATGATGAAAATCAGCTAGGATTGAGACTTGATAGAGGTGTAAAGGTAGCAGCAGACCCTCAAGTTACAGATGCCGATGTAGTACCTCATGTGGAAATGCAAGATTTCGATTTGTACAGCCAACTTGTTCAGTACAGGCAGAATCAGTGCCTGAGACTAAATCCAACCCTTTAGTTCCTACAGTAGCAGCAGGTTTTGTATTTTATCCGGTCGATATTCGAAAAGTTTCTAAACAAGCCAAGTGGTTTGAGGCACAGCTATATTCTTTTGCCAAACAGTTTACTGCTGCAGTGGACAAGAGAATCAAGGATGCTCTTGAGCCTTTTACAACTTTGCCTGAGTAGGTTGCAGATTTGGAGAACCAATTTGATACACGGGCAAAAGAAATATCAGGGAATGATCTTGCTAGATTCAGAGCGGCATTAGACCAGGTAAAGGAAGATGTCTGGGTGTTGAAGCAACACCAATTAATAATGCCAACAGGTTAGTTCATACATGAATCTAAGAAAGAAATTCCAATGCTTGACCTCACTAGAGACTCACCAAATAAAAAGAAAAAGAAAAGTGAGAAAAAAGGTAAGGGAAAGAGAGAGAGGCCCGACAGTGATGAAGAACGAAAAGTAGAGAAGGGGGAGAGAAAGGAGAAGGAGAAGTATGAGCTAAAAAGGGTTGAAATTGAGTCCTTTGTTGATAATGAGAAGCGGTCCTTATCAAATTTATAACCCAACTAGGTTGGGGTCAAATCCCATTGAGAATATGGTGCTAATTAAGTTGTATGCTGATTAGTTGACTTTTAATCATTCGTTTCCATAAAATAAATAAGGGGGTTTTGATTCAGTTCACAAATTAATGGTTTCAGTTTAACAAGATGAAATATGTGTAGAAGTATTCAAATTTAGAGAAATAGCAAGCTAGGGTTATGTCCACCTTGTAGTTTTCAATACTTTCTAACTATGGGCTTTACGAATTGATACATGCTTCGTGATTACAGAGAAATGCACTGTATTTAATAACATAATCCTAGTGTTTCTCAACCATCAAGGACTAATTCACTTTAGTTCTCTCGAATCAAAAGAGTTTCCAAAAACAATATGAAATCTCCAAGTAGTTAATCTTGCTAAGGAATTAACATATGAAATAAGGGTTGGAAATCTTATTTTCTTGTCACTACTCTCTTTTTCAAATATCAACCTTTCTTTCAAACAAGTTGTGTTTTAAGGAATATCCTCTATGTTTGCAACCACGAGAATTCAAGATAAGCGACGAGAGCATGATGTAAACAAATCAATGCATAATGAATTCAAAACCCAAAGTGATAGATTGTATGCTACAAGGCTTCCATAACCCTAACTAATAAACTTAGCTACTAATGAATAAAATGAAAAGTATCATAAATATATTCATCATACCAAAAACTAGAAGATGATCTTGATGTGAGAATAATGAAAACAAGAGAAAAAATATTTTTCTCTCTCTCCAGGCTAAGCCGCCACTCTCCCTCTTCAAAAACTAATACATAATAATCCATTCTAACTAAAAATTCAGCATTAATACTTTTAATAATCTTTTCTCTCATAATTTCCTTCTAAGTCCCTAAACTAATTATAAATGACAAACTAGTCTTGGAAATAGTTTTTGGGCGCCACATTTGGTCCAGACTGCTACTCTCTCTTGTGTCATATGCCATCCACATTCCATAGTCCCATTATTTCTTTATCAACTTTATTAATACCTGAAATCATGCTAATCACATCGGTTAGCTCAATTACATAAAAGTAGAGTAAAAACATAAGAAACTAGGCACTTTGTTCTCTAAAGTTAGCTAAAATATGGATAAGTTATGGTGCTTAGGCGTATAATTATGCCCAAGATCACCACCCCACACTTAAAGATCTGTTCATCCTCGAACAACATATCCATTTATGCATATTACACAAGTCTTAAAACCGACAAAGGAAGACAAGATACTCAAATAGGCTCACACAATAATTAGGAACAAGAAGTAGATTCAGCAATCATTACTAGAGACAACCTACCCTCAAGAACAGACTCATTAAGTTGGCAAATGCATGCATACCGTTGAAGCAAAGAAATTATATAAATTATCCAACCTTCAAAAACCATGTGTCCTCACAACAAAAAAGTTACCCATAACTACTCAAAATCATGCAATTTCTAACAAAATAGTTTTAAGAATTAAGTTGCACTCACTCTCAAAAAGAATTCTCAAATTACAACTGATGATTATATACTTACCCTTAGTGTAATACTCCACTAATATCAGAATGCTAAGATTGGGATCAAATAGGTCTTTTACGGGTTGAAATGCAGTCTAAAGGATGGGTAGGAACTATTTTGGCTAGAAATAGTGAATATCTTTCCTAAGTGCTTTAATTCACTGCATTATGCAATTAAAACCAATCTCTAACAACCAATTTCCACTTCTGTTATCTTTACAAATTTGCTTTTCATCCCAACTCGTTAAGCTCAATTAATAACACTATGATGGGAGTATGCAACCCTTTCAAATATGTTTTTTGCACCCTTTTCATGCTATGCATCCCTATAATAGTTATCCTCAACTTAAGCGATTTGCCTTAGTTAAGGTGCACAATGTCCAAGAAGGACCAGGGCCAAAACAGGTTCATTGTAACATGTCTAGGATAAAATTTAGAACTTTTTCAAAAATTTTCACTACTCCCAACCACATCAATTTCACACACCAATAACTTGACTTTGGGGCATCAATTTTAGCTTTTTCCTCTAATTGTAAAACTCCTAACTTAAATTGATTTTACATTAAAGCGCTTAGGACATTTTGGATCAAATTACGGTCTATTAAAGAATGAAATAGGCCTCATATGAGGCTAACAAAAGAACAAGCTAAAGGCTCAGTAGGGCTAGCTAAGATACTGTACAAAGGTAGGTCAAAAGAAGGTATGAACCATGGCTATCAAATAAATGCCTAAATCATCTCCTAAACTCACAATCTTTATTTTGCTTTGCAAACACCAGGAAAGTTCTAGCATAAGTTGCAATAAGGAATATACAATAGTCTTACACACTCATGGCACATGGTCAACTTAATTAGGATCATTATAGATTCTCGACCCAACAATAAGATGAATTCAATTATAACCAACAATCACAACTAGATTCACAACTAGAGCCTAGGTGTTTCAAACGTAATGATCCATCACATACTTATGTTATAATTTCATATGATCCATAAGAATAGTTAGATGCAATTAAATGACTAATTTTCTCTTAAGATGGTTGTCTTCTATCCATCATCGAGAAAAGCACCTAATTATGACTAAATAAAATAAACATCTAACAAGAAACAAAATAAACAAAATAACAAATCCTATCACTGAAGAATGCTAAGGAGAAGGTACTATTTTCTTAAAAAACAAGCAGCAAAGTAACCAGCCACCCCACACTCAATCTCAGCACTATCCCCAGTGCAAATAACAAGATAAAAACCCTAGCTAGTAGTACTCCTCATCCACATTAGGAGTCATGCCACCTGTATAGAGATCATCATTAGAGCCATTTTTCTTGTGTTCATTATATCATCCACGTCAGCGATACATAATAAAACTATAATTAAGATGATGGTGGTAAAGTCACCACCCCACATGTAGTTTGTTAGTATCAACCAATTAAGTGTTGTTGTCGGGTACTCATACTTTGCTGACATATACTTTGACATAGTGGAACAACACTAGTCATAATACAATTCACTTTCTTCAATTCCCCCAATTCTATTTCAATAAAGCATTTTTTAATAGAATTATGCTCTACACTTTCAACCATATCAAAATATACAAAACACCATCACTTTTACAATATCTCCATGGAAAGAATTTAATTCATTAATCTTTAAGAAATCAACTAACTATAACATAGAGTCATAATAACTAAGGATTAAGAAAGTAAAACTTACCTTAAAGATGGAAGATTAGTAAAGGACAAAGAGAATGGTGAGAGCTTAATATTATATGGCATAAGGGTGAAATACGGATGATTTATGGTGTTAAGTCTATTTAAAGAATGAAAATCTGGGTCGGGTTAACCCAAGCTAAAATTGGATTCATGTTGAAATTGGAAGGGTATGCGATGCATATATTATCACAGATCATTAAGTGTGCATCGCACATGCCATCTCTTAACCAATACAGTAAGCATGTGCATTGGTCTAGAAGACACATAAGTAATCGTACAACCTCAAGTTTGTATTGCATAAGCTGCTGCACAAGGTGAGTTAGGCACCATAATTATTATCGTATAAGTGAGGCAACAGGTGTTGGCGATAGGGTAGACGCCTCATACCTGATCACCTAAAGGTATGTGTACACCACACAGGTGATCACACAAGGGTATGTATGCGTCGCATAAGGTATCGCATAGATTAGGTTATGTGCCGTATTGGTTATCATGAGGGTATGCGGTTGGATGTGCGATGCACAAGCCATTGTCAAAGTTAAGGTGTGTGATGCATAAGCTATAGTATACGTAAGGGTGATCTTAGGCTATGTCTTTGGCGATGCCTTTTCCATGGCCTATGTAATCTTGCGCACCACACACCCTTTGGTATACTTAAACTTGGACGCCATTAAGAAACAAGGTACTTTATTCTCTAAACTTAGCTAAAATATGGATAAACTATGGTGCTTAGCCGTATAAATACACGTAAGATCAGCTATCCAAGCTAGGGTTACAGGTGCCTCATCTAGCAGGGCTCCAGTTACTACAAAGCCAGATGCTCTTAATGGAGAAAAGACAGTAGATGATGCAGTAGCAGGGTCAGAGGCCCAGGATCTATGTGCTTGATTACCTTCAGGTATACCCTAACCCTTAGAGCAGTTTATTTTTTATTTTAAGTTGAGGGCGTAGGGTAGGTTGTTTTTGTAGCATATTTTGTAGATAATTAGGAGTAATACAAGTACTTGAGGCAGTTAGATTGTTTTGTGAGTTTTAAGTACCTCTCCATTGGTCTGATATATTGTCCACTGTATGAATTGCATCCATTTCTGACCACTGTGCATCTTTTTGTGGCATTAGTCTGGCATACCTTTGTTAAACAAGTACAAAAACCCTATAAGTGGTGATATGCAAGATACTTGTGTGCCATGTGTGTGTAAGGTCTTACTCAGTTCCCGTTGTGTGTTGAATCTAAAACTTGCCCGATTAGTCTTGCCATGGTCATAGGATAGGAGTTAGGAAATGATCATAGGTTGTTTTTTATGATTAGTCTAATTTTAGCATAAATGACCTTCCGAATGTGAAAAATATCCCTTGATCCCTGTTAGAGCCTAATTATCCTGTTTATTTCTACAACACCTCTCATCTTTCCATTTATACCCTGGTCCTTCTTAGACGCTGTGCATCTTTACTTAGGCAAATAGCCTAAGTTGAGAGTAACTATCATAGGGGTGTGTGATACAAAATGAGTATCAAGAGAAGAAGAATAAAAGAAAAGAATAAAAAGTTGGGTGCGGTGAAAAAGAAATAAGAAATAAGAATGTTGTGTAAAAGATGATAAAAAATAATATGATAATTGAAAAAACCGAATCCATCTTGAGCATGTGTGATCAATAAAAGAAAGGAAG
The DNA here is from genome assembly GCF_002878395.1 of Capsicum annuum. Classification (NCBI taxonomy): domain Eukaryota; kingdom Viridiplantae; phylum Streptophyta; class Magnoliopsida; order Solanales; family Solanaceae; genus Capsicum; species Capsicum annuum. The sequence goes on along the minus strand of NC_061113.1, from coordinate 106,034,826 downwards.
AAAAAAAGGTTGAGAGTTAAAACCCTGAGAATTTAGTGTAGTGTCAAGGAGGCATAGTCAATCTAAAATATCCATGAATATCATACCAGCCCCTGGCCTATGTTACAAGCTTAAGAAAAGCCCTATAGTGATCCTAACTGACCTGTCTGAAAACTTGGGTACTGACTATAAGGGCAACCCTATGGCATTTGACATGCAGTGTTTGGAACTTTATTCTGAGAGTGAGTCTTGTTTTATCCCTCTGTTTATGTATTTGAATTCTGATATAAGTCAAAAAGGGACTTCTTTGTTATGAGGGCACACTATGTATGTTGCTAGTCACTGACTTGTTTGGATAAGTGTGATCTTTGTATGGCATGGTTTTTATTGCTGAATTCCTTCCATATCTTGATTTTTGTGAGTTGCATGGTTGTTTTTCGAAACATCAACAGTGAGCTTTAAAATTGACTGACCTCGAAGATGGTGAATGTATTCTAAACTAGTATGAGTAGTGTTGCCAAATTGTACTTTTTATTCTCTTGGTTATGTTATGGTTGCTTGAGGACAAGAAATTGTTTAAGTTGAGGGTGTTGATGTGTGAGCCTATGCTAACACATTTGAGGCTTTTAACACTAAATAATTGCAAGGCCTTGAGAAACTTTATTTGTTTTCGATTAGCTTACTTTGATTTTTGCAGTAAATGTTGAGATGTAGGAGAACCAAAAATAATGAAAGAAAAAAGGCTGAAAAGTGAATCAAAATAAAGGATAAGTGTGGATGACAACGTTCATGATAAGTCGTCAACCTGGTGATAAGTTTTGAAGGATGCCATCAGCCTTAAACAGAGAATAGAAATTGAAGACATTTTTGTAACGACATCAGTGATAAGCCATCAGGTTGGTGATAAGGCATTAACGTCATCGTCAGCCTTAGACAGCAGAAGCTAAAAGTGCAGAGGAGCTGGTGACATCCTTGATAAGCCATCAGACTCCTGATAAACTATCACGAATGCCATCATCTATTTCGAGAAAAAGCTAAAACTTTAATTTTGTTTCCTTATTTAGGTTGAACTATTTAAAGCTTTGTTTTAAGGTTTTGTTGGGGGATTCATTCATCATTATCATTATTCAAAAGAGAGTTTGATACCTTAAGTCTTGGAGGATATTTTTCAATATTTCTTTCTATATCTTTTTGGGTTCAAACAATACAACTATTTTAGGGATTTTCCTTTGTGATCTAATCTATGATTCACTAATTATTTGTCATCTCTGTAAGTTAATCTTCTCAGTTATGAATTCAATTATGTGTTTCGATCTTTACATCATGAGTGGCTAAACTCTATTAACCTGAATTATGGGATCTTTGGTTAGGTCGTGATGAGGTGCTAAATACTGAAGATTTAATATGTGTTAGGATTTCTTGATAATTTTGAGATTTTAATTAATGTTTGTTGGTTGCAAACAGTAGACACCCCTACTGTGATTTTCTTAAGTAAGAAATCATATACAGTAGGAAGTGAATTATCAATAGGGACTCAAAAATACTTCATTTAATAATCAGCGTTGTAACAAGGTTTGTTAACTTGAGGTAAAATTTGGACAGTGAATAGAAATTCCCCAAGTCCGAGAGGATTAGGAAATTAGAAGCTTAAATAGGTCAAGAGAGACATTTGAGCATAACATCGATAAAGATAGCTTGTTATCCTAACCACCATGAGAATCTTGAGTCACCTCTAGCATCTGTCATGTACCATAAGCTCTAGTGAACATAATTCTAGTTATTTCATAAAATCTTAGTTACAGACATCTAAATTAAAGTGACAAATAATCATTTGTGAAACTTAAACTTCCATTTTAGGAAACGTTAAACTATCAGTGAATTAAATCACAAACGACTTGAGTTTACACTATATTCCTTGTGGGATTCGACCCTAACCTAGTTGGGTTTTATATTGACAACGATCGCTTACACTCATTCAAGAGTGTAGTTTGAGTGTTATCAAGAGGGGAGGAATATGTATTTTAAATATGGTCAGATTGGTCATTTGAAGAGGGATTATCCTTTTAATATTGCTTCAAGGGAAAATAAGATTCCTATTACCACTTTATTCGCTCCTACACCAAGCGGTGTTGCTTCTACTTGTGGTACTGTCATTGGTTGGAATCTCTTTTATGCTCTTGCTACTTGTAAGGAATTTGATGCATCTCTTAATATCGGTACTGGTATTTTACATCTCTTTTTAGTGATATTTATTTCTTGCTTGATCCTGGGTCTACCCTTTGTTTTGTGACCCCATTTATGGATGTGCATTTTGTTTTTTTCCTTGAGTGTATCTAGGATTTCTTTTTTATTTCCACTCTAGCAGGTGACTGTGGTTGCTAGGAGTGTTTATAGGGGTTTTGTGGTATTGTTTGGTGGTAGAGAAACTCTCGTGGATCTGGTAGATTTAGATGTGGTTGATTTTGATCTCATATTGGGGATTAATTGGTTGCATTCACACTATGCCTCCTTAGATTTTTGAACTCATATGGTCATGTATAAATTCACAAATGATCCAGTTATTAAGTGGGAAGGGGGTTCTCTAGTTCCTAAAGGAAGGTTCATATCATATCTTTGAGCATAGAAGCTAATTTCCAAAGGGTGTCTTTACCATTTATTTTGAGTAAAAGATTTTTGCTAAGAGAGTCCTTCATTTCCTTTCATTCCCGTGGTAAATGAATTTCTTAAGGTCTTCCCTGATGATCCTCCTAGTGTCCCTCCTGATAGGGAAATTGACTTTGGGATTTACCTTATTTTAGACACTTGTCTTATCTTTATTCTTCTTTATAGGATAACTCCCACTGAGTTGAAGGAACTCAAGGAGATATTGTATGATCTTGACAAGATTTTAATCTGCCCCAGTGTGTCTCTATAGGGTTCTCCTATTCTCTTCGTATGTAAGAAGGATGGATTCCTTTGGATGTGTATTGATTATCACAAATTGAATAAATTTATCATTAAGAACAAGTATACACTTCCCAGATTTGATGATTTCTTTGATCAGCTTTAGGGTGCTAAGTTATTTTCCAAGATTCATCTATGGTCTAGGTAACATCAGTTGAAGATTAAGGAGGTGGGTATCCCTAAGACTGTCTTTCAAATGTGGTATGGTCATTTTGAGTTTCTTGTGATGTCTTTTGGTTTAACTAATGCTCCGGTGACATTCATGGATTCTTGATAAATTGGGTCTTCCTTAAGTTTCTAGATTTGTTCATTATCATATTTATAGATAATATTCTGGTGTATTCCATGAGTTAGGCAAATCATGCCGATCACCTCTGTATCTTGTTGTAAACCTTGAAAAATCATTATTTGTATGCTAAGTTTTTTAAGTGCGAGTTCCGATTGAAAGCTATTACTTTTTGGGTCATGTCATTTCTAGGGAAGGGATCATGGTGGATCCATAGAAAGTTGTAATGATTAAGAAGTGTCCTAGTCCCACGACTCTAACCAATATTCAGAGTTTCTTGGGTTTAGCCAATTACTATAGGATATTTTGCATAGTTTCTCAACTATAGTTACCCCACTAACTAACTTGACCCAGGAGAAGGTAAAGTTCTTATGGTTTGATACGTGTGAAGGTAGTTTCAAAAAGCTAAAAGATAAGTTAACTTCATCTCTAATTTTGACCCTGCTCGAGGGTAATGATTGATTCATGGTGTATTGTGATGCGTCCTACGTGGGACTTAGTTATTTATTTACACAACATAGTAGAGTGGTGGCTTATGTTTCTAGGTAGTTGAAAGTTCATGAAAAGAATTATCAAAGTCATGACTTAGGGTTTTCAAATATGGTGTTTGCATTGAATATTTGGCTTTACTATTTGAATGGAGTGTATGTAGATATCTTTTTTTTATCATAAGATCCTGCAATATGTGTTCACCCAGAAGGAGGTGAATCTTAGGTAGAGGAGGTGGCTTGAGTTACTGAAAGACTATGACATGAGTATCCAATACCACCTACGTGAAGCTAATATAGTTGTAGATTCTCTTAGCGGGTTATCCATGGGGAGTATAACTCATGTGGATGAGGATAAGTAGGAGTTGGTGAAAGATATTCACCATTCGACTAACCTTGGAGTTTGTCTCTTATACTCAGAGAATGAAGGCATATTTGTGCAAAAGGTGGCATAGTCCTCACTTGGTAGTGAAATAAAGGAAAAACAAGTATTGAATCCTATCTTAATAAAGATTAAAGAAGATGTGGGACAACAAAATATTAAAGCTTTTAAGATTGGTGGCAATGGTATCTTGTTGTACCAAGGTAGATTATGTGTTTTAGACGTAGATGGGTTGCAAGTGAGGATCTTGGCTTAGGCTCTAAAGTCATGGTATACAGTTTATTCCAGTTCAACTAAAGTGTATCATAATCTTAAAGATATTTATTGGTGGAATAATATGAAAATGGATGTAGCCAGTTTTACGGCTAAATACACAGTGTGTCAACAAGTAAAGTTTGAGCACTTGAGACCCGTAGAGTTGTAAAAAGAAATTGAGTTTCTTGTGTGTAAGTTGGAAGTGGTTAATATGGATTTTATTATATTGTTCTAGCTACTAGGACTGATAGTTTGTTTTGTGTGTGCCTACTACATTCATAATATTGCTTTCTTTGGGGTTTTATTTATATTTTTTGAGTAGTGGTTTGGGCATTGATAGTGGAATAGGGTTATATCTGAGGAGGTTGGCGATGGCAATTATTTTAGAAGTGGGTAATAAAGGGAGTAAAGAGGTCGGTGTAGGGTCTAGATTGGGTGTTAGGGGTAGTAAAGATAGGTGAGAGGCGAGAGAAGATAGGTTGAGGGTATAGTCTTGGAGGGTATGGTCTTGGATCATAGGGACCCTTTAGGGTAAATCCGTAGAGCTGGTGAAGATTTTTAATAAGAAGAGGATTAATGTTGTGTGTGTTTATAAGACTAAGTGTGTAGGGTCTAAGGTTAGGGATGTGGATGGATACAATATATGGTACTCAGGGAGTGAGAGGCGTAGGAATAGAGTGGGTATCCTAGTGGGTGAAGATCTTAGAGGGAAGGTGGTGGAGGTTAAGAGGGTGAGTGATATACTGATGATGATTAAGTTGGTCAATGGGGGGTTTATACTGAATATGTGTAGTGTTTATACGCGACAGGTGGGCTTGGAAGAGGAGGTGGAACCAAGTTTTTGTGAGGCTTTGGATGAGGTGATGAGAAGTGTGTCTAGCTCAGAGAAGATTGTCATATCAGAGGACTTCAATGGGAAAATTGGGGTTTTATCGGGAGCCTATGATGATGAGCATAGAGGTTTTGGTTTTGGTGATAGGAATAGTGAGAAAGATGCTTTGTTGGATTTTACGAGGGCCTTTAGGCTGGTGGTAGTGAATTCAAGCTTTCATAAGAAGAAGGATCACCTAATTACCTTTCAAATCATAATAGTCAAGACTCAGATTGACTTTTTGTTACTTAGAAAGGTGGATAGTAATTTATGTAAGGACTGTAAAGTCATTTTGAGTGAGCATCTTTCGACAAAGCACATTCTTGTCATGATAGACTTGGTTATCAAGAAAAGAAAAAAGAAAAGAATTAGGGAGGGTTGACCTAGAATTAAATGGGGTGGCTAGACGTTAGTTAGTACACTGAAAATAGAGGAGAAGGTAGCGGGAATAGAGGTGTGAGAGTTTTAGCAGACATGGATGATATATGGGACAGGCTTCCAGCTATATCAAGAAGACTGCTAGGGAAGTGCTGGGCATTTTGAGGGGTCGGTTAGGATAGCATAAGGGGGACTGGTGGTGGAATGAAGAAGTTAAGAAGAAAGTAGATATTAATAAGGGGGCGTAAGTGAAGTTGATTGATAGTTATGATGAAAAGAAGAAGATGGTGAATAGGGAGGTTGACAAAGTAGCAAGGAAAAAGGCTAAGTTAGCAGTTACGACTGCTAAGATAGCAATATTTGAGAGTTTGTATGCGGTCTTAGAAGTGAAAAATGAGGAAAAATGGTTGTATAGGTTTGCTAAAGCTAGGGTGCGGAAGGGTCGTGACCTCGATCAAGTGAAGTACATAAAGGGAGAGGATGATAGAGTTCTGGTGGTGGTTGTTCACATAAAGAAAAGATAGCAGGAGTACTTTTATAGACTCCTGAATAATGAGGGAGACAGAGGCATTGAGTTTAGGGAACTGGAGCACTCGCAGAAGATCTATGATTTCAATTACTATAGATGTTTTAAGGTTGAAAAGGTCAGAGAGGCTATTCATAGGATGTAAAGGGGTAGGGAGATAGGGCCTGACGATATTCCAGTGGATTTTTGGAAATATACTAGTAGGAAAGGTTTAAGGTAGTTGACTGATTTATTCAACAGCATTTTCAAGACTTCAAAAATGCTTGAGGCTTGGAGATAGAGTACAATGATTTCATTTTATAAAAAGAAGAGTGATATTTAGAGTTTTAACAACTATAAAGATTTGGGAGAGGGTGTTTTTATAAAAACAATGGAGATATTTAGAGATTCCTTAGGGGTATTAAGTTCTTGAGTCACACAATGAACATTTAACAGAGGGTGGTTGAGCAGAGATTGAGGAGAATTGTGTCTATTTTAGAGAATTGGTTTGGATTTATGCCCAGTCACTAGACAACAGAGGAAATCCACCTGGTGAGGAAATTGGTGGAGCAGTATTTGGAAAGAAAGAGGGACTTACACATGGTGTCCATTGACCAAGAGAAGGCGTATGACAAAGTCCCTATGGAGGTTCTTTGGAAATGCTTGGAGGTGAGAGGGGTCCTAGTGGCATACATCAAATCTATTAAAGACATATATGACGGAGGAAAGACTTGGATGAGGATGGCGGGAGGAGACTCAGAGCATTTTTCTATCGAGATAGGGTTACATAAGGGATCGACTTTTACTCCATTCCTATTTATGTTGGTGATGGTTTTGTTGATGCAGAGTATTCAAGGTGAGGTGCCTTGGTGTATGTTATTTGCGGATGATGTAGTACTGATTGATGAGACACGTTGAGGTGTGAATGAAAAATTAAAAGTTTGGATATAAACCCTTAAATCTAAAAGGTTCAGGTTAAATAGGTCCAAGACACAATATATGCAATACAAATTTAATGATTTGAGGAAGGAGGATGAGGTGGTGGTAAGGTTGGATTACTAGGTTGTTTGTAAGAGGGATAGCTTTAAGTATCCTGGGTCTATGATTCATGGTAATGGAGAGATTAATGAGAATGTCTCTAAATATATTGGGGTAGTTTGGATGAAGTTAGGGCTAACCTTGGGAGTGTTGTGTGATAAGAAGGTTCCCGTGAAGCTTAAAGATAAGTTCTACAGAGCGACAGTCCGTCCGACAATATTGTATGGAGTGGAGTGATGGCTAGTCAAGAACTCCCACATTTAAAAATTAAAGGTGGCAAAAATAAGCATATTGCATTGGATGTGTGGACTTAATAGAAAGGATAGAGTTAGGATTGAGATTATCTGGGAGAAGGTTGGAGTGGCTTCAGTGGCGGACAAGATGTATGAAAGGAGGCTGAGATGGTTTGGGTGTAATAAGGAGGGCTACAGATGCTCTAGTTCTTAGGTATGAGAGGCTAGCTTTGGATAGTTTCATGATGGTTAGCGGTAGGCCATAGAAATACTGAAAGGAGGTGATTGGACATCACATGGAGCAATTATAGCTTACGGATGACATGACCCTAGATAGGAAGAGTGGAGGTCACGGATAAGGGTAGAAGGCTATGGTATGTAGGTGAGCCATAGCAAGTAGATAGGAGAGCCCTTGTGTAGCTGAGTTAGTAATCCTCGGACTGTGTCCATAGATAAGAGCAGCTAGTCAGGGAGTTTGGATATAGTGGGTTTCTTTGGTCTGTTAGTGTCTATTTACTACTGTATAGGTGTATTATTTCTTATTTCTTATTTCCTATTTCTTATTTTTTATTGTTCTTATTTATCATATTTCTTATTTCTCTTATTTTTATTTTTGTTATTTCTTATTTCATATCTCTGTTATGCCATATATCATGTTTCATTATTCTATTACGACCTTCTTTACCATTCTTTATCCTGTGCTGGGGGTCTATCGAAAACAACCTCTCTACTTTTTCAGAGCTAGTGATATGGACTGCATATATTTTAACCTTCCCAGACCCTACTTTTTTGGAATACACTGGGTTTGTTGTTATTGTTGTTGATGTTATAGGTCTTCCTTTGTCTCGAAATCATTTTGATTCAATTCGGGTAATCGTGGATAACATGACTAATTCTGCTCACTTCTTGTCAGTGAGAAATAATTTTTTAATAGAAGACTATGCGAAGTTGTTCCTCCAGGAGATTGTGATATTTCATGGGTTGCCTTTTTCTATGATGTTAGATTGTGGTATTCAGTTCTCATCAAACTTTTGGCAATCATTACAGAGATTTTTGGGAACTAAGATGAGTCTTAGTACTACTTTCCACCTACAGTCGGATGGGAAAGCAGAAAGAACTATTCAAACATTAGAAGATATGCTTCGATCTCATGTGTTTGGCTATGGTGATAGTTGGGTTGATCATCTGCCTCTTATAGAATTTCCATATAATAATAGATACCACTCTTGTATTAGGATGGCTCCATTTGAGGTATTGAATGGTAAAGGTTTAGATCTCCTATTGGCTGGTTTGAAGTTGGTGAGGAAGAGATGTTTGGGATGGATTTTTTGTCAAGCAATGAAAAAGGTGAAGGTGATTCGGGATAGGATAAAAGACGCCCAAAGTTGCCAAATGTCGTTTGCTGATGTGAGGCATAGGGAGTTAGAGTCTGATGTTAGCGATTGGGTGTTCTTGAAGGTGTCTCCCATGAAGTGAGTAATGTAGCTTCGGAAGAAGGGGAAGCTCAGTCCTCGGTATATCATCCTATACTTTTACTTGAAGAGGGTTGGTAATGTTGCATATGATTTGAAGTTGCCTCCTAATTTGAGCTCCATTCATCTAACGTTTCTTGTTTTTATGTTTACGAAGTTCTCGGGTGATCCTTCGATGGTTGTTCCTATGGAGGAGGTAGGTATTTTGAATTCCTTATCTTATGAGAACTTTTGGCTAAAATTTTGGATTAGAAAGTTCATCGGTTCTGGATGAAAGATGTAGCATCGGTAAAGGTTATATGGAGGAAGCACAAAGTTGAAGAGACTACTTGGGAAGATGAAGAGGATATGACGTCCAAGTATCCATTCTTGTTTTCCGCTCTGGATAGTCGTGCTTAAGGTATGTGTTTTCCTTAACATCTTTATTTTCTAACTTTGTTAAATGAAAAGGTGATTTCCTTAGCATCTTTGTTTTTTGTCTTTGTGAAAGGCAGAGTAGAGATATTTAGAGTCAATTCATGTAGAGATATGTGGAGTCAATTCATGCTAATAAATTCCTTGTCCCATATTTCGAGATTGAATAATCCAATTGTGGGATATTTAAAACACCCCAGATTTTGGCCCTTGAAAAATACTTAAGCTTTGAGGTCACTGCCTCGACTATGACTCACCCTGTGAGTTATAGGGTTTCATAACGAATTGATGGGATGATTCACAACCAAATCAGTCATTTTATGGAAAGATTCTGCTTTGAGTATGAGTGGCTCACTAAGATCTGAAAGGATATGTTATAAGTCATTAGGTATAATCGTAGGGTGTCCAGTGTAGGTCCCAATTTGTCTTTTGTATTAATTATGACTGGACCATACGAGTCATAAGGTCCCATTATGATTCTTGTGGCTGAGTCATAAGGTCAGTAGTGTATGTTCCCTTAGTGGTACTGCCTTGTTTACAACTCGTGTTGACGAGTCATAAGGAGTGGTTATGAGTCAATGGTTGATTCATTGACAAAAGAGGTACTTTTACCACTTTTAAGTTAAGGACATTCTGGACATTTCCCCTCTTACCCAAATTAAAACCCACGTCTTATAACCCTTTTAGGGTATCATAAACCCTTAAAAACACATCAAAGTAATTTCTCAACACTCTCAAATTCCTCAAGGTTCAGAACACCGAGGGTTTTTCAAGAGGTTGATCAGTTAGGGCATTTAGGGTGATTTCTCTCTATACATATTACTATTACAAGTACATGACTCTTCCCTCATTGATAATTTGTTAAAAAACATATGTATTAGAGTGTTGTTCAAATGAAATTGTTTTAGTTTTGAAAACAATGGTTTTGGGTTTGGAATTCTTATTGTTGAACAATTTTTTCCCACGATTTATTTATGATTATTCATGCTTTAAATATAGTTTTGAACTTGTGGGTGCATAGATATGGTGAATGAACATGGGAATTGTGATTCTCCCCTTGTGGCTTTTGAAGTGGTTATAACCCCAATCCCATAGTGTGATTTTTTTTAAGTAACGACAAAGGTGCGAATTTGTAAAATTGAACTACTTTTAAATAATTGCATGATATAAAGATGTATTTGAAACGTAATGGTCTAACTTAACGAACAAAGCGAGTCGGTGTCCCCCACCTTATATTAATGAACAAAGGGAGTTATTTTCCCTAAGTAAATGGAAAATTGTTTTGGCATGTTGATATTACCTTGCAAGTGTAGTTGGCATGTTAATACCAATAGTGTATGCCTTAATGTGAAATGTGGTTCATGAATGGGATTGTGTGGTAAATGGTTTAATTAGGCTCCAATAAGGGTTGTGTAGTTTAGTTTTGAAAGTAGAGGTCTGGATGACCGACACTGGAAACCATATTTGCCGGTGCTGGGTCAAATTGAATAGCGAGGTTCGATTCCCCCTATTATTAGTATTTATTATTATTATTATTATTATTATTTCATGATTAGGGAGATTCGAGTCCCCTATAAATCATTACATAATCGGGTGCTTAAGTCACCATAGTATATGTTGGGAGGTTCGCGTCCCCCGTGTGCATACATATGATATTATTCTCAGGTTCGTGCGGCTAAGCTCAGTGGGGACCTACCAAAGGGTAGAGCTGGGACCCATATAGCCCATGCATACTGTTATATGATAGTTGAACTACACAATCTAGGTTAAGGTTTTAAGGTTCATGTTAATCCTTTTTCCCTATCCCAGTATGTGATATATATGTATATGCATTTGGGTGCTACTCGGCGATCTGCTACCTCCTACTAGCCCTTTTTTCAGCACATTAGGCTAGTGATAATCTCATATTCACTTTGGATAACAACTATTTATTTATTTCATCAGGATTTTCATGAACATTAGCCAGAGATGTCTAATTCAATGCATTTGGATCATCCTGAATCCCTTGCGTCAGGCTTCATTCTCATACTCTTTCATCATATGATTATGTCTTAAGGTCCATTCAAGCTTGGAATCAAAAGGAATCACGAGATTGCCTTGACTCTTTGCGTTGGTCATACACCGATGTATGCCCCAAAAGTTGTAAAAACAAAAAAAAAACAACCTCAATCAATCAACTTGTAATTGTACTCTCCGACAACAGCATAAAATTGTAATATCGCCAAAATTACACCTCCAAAAAAGTATAACGTGGTCGCTTGTGAAATATAAAACCCAACAAGGTTGAGGTCAAACCAATATAGAATAGGATGGAAATTGTCTAGAAGATAATTAATGTTGCTGGAAAGCTTAAAAACTAATAGGCGGTTTTGTAAGAATTATGTAATAATAACAATGCTGGCAAATAGGGTTGTTATCAGTATAAGAAGATCACTAGGATTGTGTTACCCATGACTTCTTAAATTTGTGTAATTATTATTCTTGCCAAACACTCTCAGCGCCTTGCATGGAGAATCTAAAAAATTATGTCGCACCTAACTATCTCTCGACCTTGGTTTGGGTGTATTTCAATATCTTCTCTTAGTGTCAGAGTGTCTCATTACTAACCATTGTTTTGGATGTCAGATTAACTATCTTTTCTCGGTCTCAAGTTAATTAGATGAAGGTTGGTAGCTTCAAATTACTATTATGATCACCTTTTCAAAATCTCAACCTCTTTTTTAAGTTAGTATCAAATATATGTTGGTTCTTAACGTGTGTTGTCATAAAGAAAGCAGACAATAAAAAGAAAATCACAATACATGCAAGAACACCAATCAAGAATAACTTTGCACTTTCTCTACTTTATTAATCAATCATTGCTTCTACAACCCTAGTTTTAGGGATTAGCTGTTGATTATCATATGAACACACATATAATTTATAATTGAAAGCATGTGAATGATCTCACAAATAATTAAGAATGAAAATTAAAATCTCAACTATTTCTCAAACCCTATGCAATACCCCGGGTTTTTTACTCTAAAAATTTTCAAGTGCTGATGAAAGTGACCAGATCACAACTTAAGTGATGAGTCATTGTCACTCATCAAGAGTCGTAGTGTGGGACCTATAGTCTCACCAGTGAGTGGCTCGGTTTATTATCCCTTGACAATGAATCAAACGTATGACTTGTTGTGGGACATCACGAGTTGTAGGGATGGGACTTGTTGCCTCATCATTAGGTTGCCCAGGGTTGCTACCTTGACAATGATCCCCCCTCCTCACGATTCGTTAGGTCCGGTCACATGTCGTCGAGGTTGACTCATGAAAATAATAATAAGGGGTCACTTAGCTACAAAACTAGCCACTTCCCGCTTCATATTATTCGACCAATACATCTCCATAATGTCATGATACATTTTTATCGAACAAGGATAAATAGCATAATGTAACTCATGCCCCTTAGCTATGATCCTCTCTCGCAAACCATCTATATTGGGAACACATAACCTCCATTGGTACCGCAAGGTACCATTACTACTAACCTCGAAGACCGATACCTTTTGCCCACCTACATCACCCTTGATTCTTAATCAATAAAGGATCCAACACTTATTTTTCCTTTATCTCTGCATCAAGATATGATTGCACCACCATTTCCACAACTACATTACCATCTTCAGATTCCAAAAGACGAACTCCAATGTTAGCTAAACAGTGAATATCTTTACCCAATTCTCACTTTCCCTTATTCACATGAGATAGACTCCCCATGGAAAGCCTGTTAAGAGCATCAAAAACAATGTTAGCTTTACCTAGATGGTAGTGAAGACTTATGTCATAATCCTTGAGCATCTAAAGCCACCTCCTTTGCCTGAGGTTTAGCTCTATCAGAGTAAACGCATATTGTAGGCTCTTATGATCAGAAAAGATATCCATATGGACTCCATACAAATAGTGATGAAATATTTTCAACGTGAAAACCACAGTCAACAACTCCAAGTCATGAGTTAGATAGTTCTTCTCATACACCTTTAATTGTCTGGAGGCATAAGCTATCACATCACCCTATTGCTACAAGACGCAACCAAGCCCTACATATAATATATCACAATAGACCAAAAACCCATCTGTGACTTAAGGCAAAGTCAAGACTGGAGCCAAAGTCATCTTATCCTTCAGCTTTTCAAAACAACCCTCACAAGCATCAAACTACAAGAACATCACTTTCTTTTGAATTAGCTTAGTAAACGAGGCATCTCCAGTAGAGAAACTTTCCACAAACCTTCTATAATAACCGGCTAAACCATAGAAACTCAAAATATCGGTTGGATTCGTTGGTATAGGCCACTTCTTAACCAATGGAACTTTCTGTGGATCCACTATGATCCCTAAACTAGAAATGACATGACCCAATATGACAGCATTAAACGAGAATTCGCATTTCAAAAATTTGGCATACAATTGTTGATCTTTTAGGGTCTGCAATACAATGTGGAGGTGATCGACATTGTTTACCTCACTCATAGAGTACACTGAAATATCTTTAATGAATACAATGATGAACCAATCCTGAAACTAATAGAAAACTCTATTCATCAAGTCCATGAGTATTGTCGAGGCATTAGTCAACCCAATAGACATGAATAAGAACTTAAAATGCCCATACCGGGTATGGAAGGATGTCTTAGGGACATCCACTTCCCTAATATTTAATTGATTATAGCCGTATTGAAGTTTGATCTTGGAGAAGAACTTAGCACCTGAAGCTGATCAAGCAAATCAACTATCCTTGGAAGAGGGTATTTATTATTTACCATTACCTTATTAAATTATTGGTAATCAATACACATACGAAAGGAACTATCTTTCTTACTCATGAATAATATCAATGCACCATACAGATACATGCTAGGATAGATGAAACCTTTGTCTAAAAGATTCTTCAGTTGCTTCTTAAGCTCCTTTAACTCAGCTGGTGCTATTCTTTATGGGGTAATAGATATTGGATGAGTTTTAGGAATAAGATCTATCCCAAAATCAATATGCCTATAATGAGGAACACCATTAAAGTCGTTAGGGAAGACCTCAGGAAATTCATCCACCAACGGGATGCAATGTAAAGAAGCACCCTCCGAATTACTATCTTTAACCCAGACCAGATGATAAAGACAACCCTTGGAAATTAATCTCCGAGCTCTAAGATATGATATGAACCTTCCCTCAGGAGCTTGGGAACCACCATCCCATTTAATTGTCGACTTATTAGGGAATTTAAAGATGACCTTACGGGTTCAGCTATTTAAAGATGCATGGCACGAGTGCAACAAATACATACCTAATATGACATTGAAATCAATCATGTCTAACTCAAATATATACACCAAAGTCTCACGACCAGCCACACATACCACATAACCCCTATAGACACTCCTGGAAACCACAGAGTCACCTACCAAGGTAGAAATAAAAAAGGGTCCAAAAGTCACTTAAGAACAAAACCAAAATACACAGCCACAAATAGGGTCACATATAAAAGAGCAGACCTCGAATCAAGTAAACAGTACACTTCAAAGGAAAAGAGTTTTATCATACCGATAACGACATCAGGTGATGCCTAGAACTCCTAACAAGTAGTGAGATCGTAGAGTTACTTCTGACCAGTACTGGAGTCGGATGGTTCACCCTTTGATGCTGGAGCTAAAGAGGAGGCAACATGAACCTTGTTTTCCCCAGAAGAAACCTTACCAATAGGGCAATTCCTAACCATATACCCTGGCTGACTGCAATTGAAGTAATTGTCCCTTTCTTCAACATAGTAGCCCTAATGTAATCAATCACAAAATCTATAGAAAGGATAGGATAAAGCTAATTGGGCCCTACTAGCTTGAGATTGGGCACGCTATACCCTATAATTATCACTACCATGAAAATGCCTGTCAACTGACGACTTTGGGTAGGGAGCACTAGCCATTGAATAAGACCCAGAATTGCCCACTTATTTTTAGGCCACTTTCCACCATCTTTGCCATTTTGCTGCTGGCAACCACCGTACTTAGAAAATCTAAAAAAATTTATCTGCCCCTTTCCTATTTCTGCTTGTTTCTTCTTTTTTTCCTCAACCTCTTGCATGTACACAACCTACCTAGAGATGTCCATGTCCTTGTTTAACAAGACAGTCTTAGTCTCCAAAATCAAGTCTCAGGAAAACCCAAAAGCGAACATCCTTATTTTAGCCCTCATGCTAGAAACCAACTCTAGATCATATCATGATAACTGGTGAAACTTCAAGACATACTCCTTAACTGACATGTTACCTTTCATCAGGTTAACAAACTCTTTTGCTTTTGCCTCCCTCAACTTTTGTGGAAAGAAGAATTCTAGAAAAGGACTAGAGAAATCATACCACAAGGATGACCCAAGATCATCTTTGAATTGATCAGTAGCAATTTCCACACCCTCCACGTTCGTAGCATGTGTAACACGGAAGATCTTCTCCATCTTATTAACCATACCTTGGGGATCCTTCTCAACTGTAACACCTGTGAACACATAAGGGTTCAATGTCATAAATTAGCCAACTATTATAGCCTCAGAAGATGGAGTAATAGAAGAACCATGCTCAAACTTGAAAGCTACAAACTGCGCCAATATATGAATAGACTGACGGAACTCAGCATTCGTCACGTCAGCCTAAGGAGCTCGAGAAGGACTGGAGGGGGCCGGTGGAACTCTGAGAGATCAATAAAAACCTGCACCCCTAAATCAAGTCTTGTCCCCAAAAGTAGGACGGGTTTCATCTGCATTGTCCTCGGGTGGGACAAAGAAGTTTTTGTGGGCTAATGATCATATAGGTAGCATGATCTAAAAAGCAAACAAGAGTGAATTAGAGGAGATTTAAGGACCTTACACTCTACAACACAAAAATAGAATTCTATTTCATATTTTTTTAATAATTCTATAGGTGTTAGTTTAGTTGTATTTGTTGATGATGTTTCTTTTGTAGGTTTGTCAGTTCTTAATACCCTTTTACTCATAAATAGAATAGTTCACAATTATTAGCACAGAAAAGCAGCAACCTCAACCTCTAGAAATAGGAGAGGCACACAAAAAAGTATTCAAAAAAGGCACTATAGGCCTTAAACTCAGGGAAGGTGGAGAATGACATACAAAGAAATTCTCTCATCAGGATATGGATTGAATATATAATATTTGCATGTGGACGTTGAGTGTCACTATATCTTGTAATTTTCTGGTGTACCTTATTCTTTATATGGAAATTATTGAAAAAAAAGTTCCAAAACGAAGATCTTGTGGAATAAACATAGTGCTTTCCTTAATGTTCAAGTAAAAAACTGCAAGGAGGATAACATTGTTGATTTCCACTCAAATTACATGTGTGAAATGAGTAATGACTTAGATATTACCCCATTCTACTATTGTCCTAATTTTTCTATTTGTTCCTGGAGCTTTTAGTAAGTTACTGTGATTTCAATATTGCCACTATATTTAGAATTTTGTCTTCTTCTACGAGGTAGATTGAAGACTCCCAAACAAGGAAACACCTGCTAACAATAATCACAAATTGTTACTTATCTCGGTTGCATATATTTTGTAAATCAAATTAGAGTAGGCTAAATTACAAACCATATGCAGTCATCCAGCCCTCCAGACTAAAATTTTTTAAAGAGAAGAGAAAGGACTTCTAATTTGACATTTCTTTCAGAGATTGTCATCAACATTACCACCATCCTCATCATTGTCATTGTCATCTTTATCTCACTATCACCATCATCATCATTATCATAATTATCATCATCATCATCACCATTGACTTTACTATAATTATCACCTTTACCATCAACTTCATCACCTATACTACTACCATCACAACTTTCACCATTATTAACATTATCGGTTGCCTTCTAAGTTAATATGTAATTGAAAATGGAGAAACAAATGGAGGGAAATAAAGTAATTTTCACTTTAAGAAAGAAAAGTTCACATACATTGGTGGGAGAAACGAACTTTCTTATTCTTATATTGAGAAGAATTCCTTTATGTGGATAGTGGGGGAAAAAATAGACACACTTCACGCCATCATCGTCGCTCACTCAGCTTGACTTCGACTTCAACTTTGAATTCAGATTTGGATTTGGATTTGAATTTATCAAATGATCGATCGAGAGATTATCTTTTTGGTAAAATTTATTTGATACTTGATAATAAGTGAATTATATAATACAAATAATTCAATAGAAATATTTTCTCCATTTGCAGATGTAATTCAAATATAGTGTGAATGCAGTCACAATGCACATTAAAGAGAAACGCCCCTTCAAAGCAAGATACACACTAGTTGGGGGCGTAAATATGACCTGTATGAGCACCTGGTGAACTGCGAGTATAGGTCCAGCATAGGTACCGTGTAGAACATACTAGAATTAAAAAATGCCACCTACGTATAGCTTTACCGTAGGATCAGCGCAGGTCGTGTGTTGTTCTAGAAAGTTGTCTCTCCTTATCAACCATTGCTTCTTTTCTGAAGCAACACCTTTTATCTATAAATACCTAAGTATTTCCTAATATAAAGATATGAATTTTGACTTTAAAAACATCTTTTACTTATTTTAAAACTCTCGTGTGATCATCAAATCAGTGAGTCAGTTTGTGGTTCAAAAAATTTGAGGTACCACTATTTTTCAAAGTGAATCATTTTATCATGGGAGGATATATTACATTACCCTGGTATTTTGAGGGAAAAAATTTCTTAAGAACACACCATGAATTTGGTGGACTTGATTCTATCATTTTTTTCAATTGTCATCTTTGTTTCCTTAAGTTGGTTTTACTGTTATTCTAGAGAATAGTAAAACTTTATTTTGATAGTTCATTTGAAGTTGTTGGAACTTTTTTGTAGCTCTTGAACTTAATGTTGAAGTTCACATTGTTAAATATAGAATTTGTACTAAAAAATAACAATCTTAAGGAATTTATGTAATCTGTATTTTGGGTTTCTGGAGATTAAATCTTGTTGCTTTATACTTTCTTTGAACTTTATAGTTATTTGAAAATATAAAAACTTCATCAGGAGTTAAAGTTCATTCGGTTGACAATTAGAAGAACTTGAGAACTTCAGTGTTCAACTAGAAACAAGTTGTTGTTTAAAGTTGTAAGCTTTAATTTTAGTATTTTGACATACTAAATTGGTAGTATCCTTGTGACAACAAAATGACTACTAAAAGTTATGCTAATGATGGAATGGTAAATATAGCAACAAATATTGCTTCTTCAAGCCGTTCAAATACTACACTCGCCATGGCACCAACAAATAAACCTAGAAAGTTACTTGTGTTGATTTTAAAAGGCGGTAGCAAAAGATGTTCTTTTACTTGACTACATTAAGTGTTCAAAGATTCATCTTAGAAAGTTCTCCAAATTTCCAAGAAAGAACACCGGAAAAGAAATATTTTATAGTAATCTTAAAAACATTTAGATTTCTTAGGCAAGAACAACATATTGAGTGGCCTTCTAGATGATCTGTATAATATGTACTATAACATAAAGACCTATAAAGAATTATGGGATACTTTGAAAAAAAATACAAAGCTGAGGATGCAAGAATGAATAAGGTCATTGCTATAATAGTTCTTGACATTAAGATGATAGATTGTAAGATTGTCGTCTCCCAAGTTCAAGAACTACAAGTAATCATCGATGATCTCCTAGTGGAAGGTATAAAAATAGTAAATACCTTTATTGAATATATTAAGTTTGTTCTTTATAATCACATAACCTTTGATGTAGGTTTGATTATGAATTAGGCTTTCCAAGTAGCGGCTATAATTGAAAGGTTAATATCTTTATGAAAAGACTTCATATCCTACTTGAAGCACAAGCAAAAGGAGATTTCAGTTTAAGACCTCATTGTAAGGCTATAGATTGAGGAGGACGACAAAGTAACTGAGAAGTTGTCTAAAGGGAATCCTACAATTAGTGGAGCAAATATTATGGAGGATGACCCTAATAAATAAATGTAAAAAAAGAAAGCATGTAGACAATGAAGGAATCCTCCTAAGAAAATTCATAGGAAATTGATTTAACTCTGGAAAGGTTGGCTACAAGTCACCCAATTTTGGTCCCCCAAGAAAGTCAAGAAAAAGGATCAAGCCAACATGGCTGAATCTAAGGATGAATTAGACGATCTATGCGCTATGCTTTGGAAATACAACTTGGTTGAAAAACCTTGATAGTGATGGATTATTTTAGGTGCCACCATGAGACGTATGCTCCATCAAGGTATTATTTGGATCATACGCTCTGACACAAGATGAAAAAAGATATTTGTAGCTAAATTTGCTACAAAAAAAAGTTAAAAAAATAAGAAATATTTGCTCTGAAGATAACATCAGGAAAGGTGGTGACACTCAATAACGTCTATCATATTCTAGAGTTGTGAAAGAACTTGGTTACTACCTCACTTCTAACAAAGAATAGATTCAAATGAGTATTTGTTGTTGATAAAGTTGTAATTAGTAAAGGTGAAGTGTATATAAGTAAATGTTACCTCATCGAGGACCTTTATAAGATCAATGTATTGAATTTTGAAATCAATAGAAGTTTTATTTCTTATTACTTACACGAGTCAAATAAATTGTTCCATGTATGTTTAGGACGTATAAATTACAAAACCTTGCAAAAATAGATTAACTTACATGTTTTGTCTAACTTTGAGTGTTATAAATCAAAGTGTCAAACATGTGTGGAATCAAAGTATGCTAAGCATTTGCATAAGTTTGTTGAAATAAATTTCAATACTTTAGACTTAATCTATACAATAAGTTTGGTATGAAGTTAACACCATCTCGAGGGGGAAAAAGGTATTACATACATTTAATTAACGATTGCATTACATATTTTTATATTTATTTGCTAAATGTTAAGGATAAAACAATATATATATATATATATATATATATATATATATATATATATATATTTAGGCAATATAAAGCTAAAGTTGTAAATCAGTTAGATAAAAAGATCAAAATGATAAGAAGTGATAGGGATAGAGAGTATGAATAAATTTTTTTCGTAGATATGTTTAGAAAATAAAATTTTCCATCAAACTACTATCCCATATTCACCTCAATCAAATGGGATTGCAAAAATAAAAAATCAAATGTTAAAGAAAATAATGGATGTCTTACTCATAAGTGTAGGTTTACCGCAAAACTTCTTAGGAAAAGTTATCCTTATATCAAATCGAATACGCAATAGAGTGACACATAGTAAGACACACTCAATTACATATGAAATATTAAATAGAAGGAAATTCAACTTGAAATATTTCAAAATGTGGGGTGTCTATACAATGTCCATGTTCCTATGCCTAAAAGGGTAATAATAGGACCTAAGACTGTGGACTGTGTGTTCATTAAATATGCTAAATGCATAAAACATGTCAATTTTTTATTCATAAATCCGAACATCCAAATATTAATAAAAATATGGTAATTGAATTAGATAATGCTATGTTATTATAACATATTTATCCATAAAAAATTTGATATGAGTTCTTGTAACGACCTGAAATCTCCTCCCGGGATGACACACGGTTCTTAAGGATACAAGTAGCCCGACGCTAACCCTTTGAGCCTGTCACTAAATAAAATAACTCATTTCAAGAAGAAATAATTAAAACACTGGCACTATCATATCAAATGATAGAAAATACGAAGAAATTACGCTATCCAAACGACCACAAAACTAGAAATTTCAACATACTAACAATTTGATAACTAGTCTAATAAAGCCTCTACTACTCCATGAACTAGAGAGCGATTGAGACAGATCCCCAACTGACTCAAACTGTACTGAAAGCAATAACATATCCACTAAAATATAGAAATGTTTAAAGATTGGTCCTCGAACCATGAGGACTCACCACTGTGGATATGTAGACAAAGGTACTCAGAAATTACTGATGAGGCTGGGACTGAGCACCTGAACCTACATTATAAGAAAATGTAGCACATAGACATATAGGTGGATCAGCACTTGGGAATGTACTGAGTATATGGGGGTGTATGCATGTATATAAAACAATATCCACGCTCTTTAATCAATTCATGCATGCAAATATGAATGACTCATATAGTTTGAATAAGTCTAATATAATAAGCTCATAAATCATGTAGAATGAAACATGTAACATAAATCTCGTAAGTCATTATACTTTAGCTTTAAAAACTAAACTCTTCTCTTATTCTCATTACTTGTAGACTAAAGAAAACTTTAAACAATACTTTCAAACTCATGCATATATCTTATGGAAAGTAAAACTTCTTTAACGCTCAAGAACTTAGAACTCTTTTAAACTCAAGATATTTGGAACTTGGAATTCTATAACTCTTATTAGTAGAAAAAACTACTTTCTTCTTGGGAAAATTTTACTTTATGAAACTATTTTAAAAATATTACTATTAGGGAAAATCACTTATCCCAAAGCTTTTGGGAAAAAATATTCTATCTCAAGGGAGGTTCTCTTAACCGACATAAACCATGCGAGCTACATGGAGTCCAACGTCTTGCTCTCCTACGGAAGAAACCTCACGTTGGGGAGAGGTGTCGTACTCTTGTCAGGGAGTATAACCTCAACTCAGTGATCACTTATCTCAGACCCCAGGCCCATAAATCTCAATCCTATGATGGCACATAGTTTTGGGGTATGAAATCATAGTAACTTACCCAACTTAGAGCTAAATACTACTCCTTTTAGTTAGCTATGCTCATCTCATGAAAATTCATTTTAAAAATAATCTCATGGTTCATAAGAAGCCAACTAGAAAATTTGTAATCTCATTTGGTAAAGTGGATTTCAAAGCTACTATGATCATTAAGGTTAAAACTTTCTCAATGATCTCAAAATGCTTAAATCATGGGTACTTATTATACAAAAGTACATAGAAACTGAAATCTCAAGTAGGGTTTAATGACCCATAATTAAATCTCAAGTTAAGACTCATCAAAATGCATACTAGATGTCATAAAGATACACAAATAATATAGAAATCTGGAATGCTTACTAATTTGTCTTAAAATCCCAACATACTCATGTACTTCTATTTCTAGAACATTGGTAAATCTCAACATGTCACGCATAGTAATATTGTGTATGAACCCACACTATAAATTTATAGGAGAACTCATAAAGTCATATATCTTTGTTATTTAATACAAGTTTTGGGACAAGGATAAAAGAATTATCCTTGTTCAAACTCTACATACCTTAGATTGTGTAACTAGATGAACAAGCTTGCTTAAAACTCTTCTTCTTACTCTTTAAGATAGGGTTCTTGAAGCCTTAAACTTAGGGAGCTCGAATCTCAAATCAATTTTTAAAATCTATGATGAGTTCTTGAATTTCTTCGAGAAGGGTTTTGGGTTTATTCTTAAGGAAGAAACCCTAGCCTTCGGATCTTTTGGGAGATAATGAAGTCATATGCTTTATTTTGCATATATCTAAGTGTTAAAATAGGAAAAAGTACAAAAAGTCCTTTTAAAATGACTTCAAAATAATGAATGGGATTTGCGATGGTCGGAGTGATGGTCTATCCTAGTTTGATGGTCCGTCGGATCATCCATCGCATGTTGGTCAGAAAAAGGCCACACTACCTTAGTTACAATGGTCTTAGTGACTGTCCGTCGTTTGCTTGATGGTCTGTCATCTTAGCCATCATAATTGGCCCAGAAGAGAGAGTCACTTCCTTGGTTATGACGGTCTGGGCAATGGTCCATCGTAAAATCAATGGTCCGTCAGCCTGTTCGTTGCACTTGTGCAGTTCTGAGAACTTTCAGTAAAATGACCATAACTTCACACCCTGATTCTTAATTTAGACAAAATTGATATTGTTGGAAAGCTAATTCAATTCTCTACATGAAAAAAAGAAGATATTAGGAAAATTCTACACGTTTTAAAATATTTATCACTTGGGAAGTTAGCCCTTATTCTTCTTAAAGATAAAACTTGACTTAAAGAAAAATCCAAGGTATTATAGTTTTCTAGTGGAGGGTCTAAATAGTATCAAGAATAACCAATGGAGAATATTCTAAATAATAAAAATCCAAGGGCTAGTACATGTCAAAGAACGTTGATTTCATTCAGATTAGATTTCATAGCATTTCATCTTGAAAATAAGTGTTAATCATTTAAAAAATAATGTTGTCTTTATACTTATCCCTTAGAAAGAGGCAGTCAATAGTGATACTGATTCAATCTTGACCAACCATTCTTGGGTGTTGGATGATCTTTCTCCAGGAAATAACTTTTAGGTTCTAAATGGATCTTCAAAAGAAAAATGAAAGATGATGGCACTATTGACAATTATAAGGCAATACTTATGGGTTAAATAAGATTCACTAGTGGGTAAGATGATGACACTATCGATAAATAGGGGTGACTAAGATGTATTGTGATATAAAGAAGATTCACTTGTGGGCTAACATAAAAAGAATAATATAGAAGTTCTAGCCTATTTCTTATTTTGTCAGTAGGTAAAGGCTGAGCATTAGAGATTAGGTGGTTTGCTTCAAAGATTAACCATTTCTGAGTGGAAATTGGAGCAGATAATGATTAACTTCATGAGTGTGTTGTGTCATACTTTTTTCGGTTCTAATATTATTTTGGTCACTATGGATCAGTTGACCAAATTAGCCTGTTTTGTACCTATTTATATTTCCTTTAGTACCGAGAGGATAGACCATATATACATTCGTGAGATAGTTTGTCATCATAGGGTACCCATGTGTATTATATCTGACATTGGCTCATTGTTCACTTTTAGCTTCAGGCAGAATTTTCCCAAGCAGTTGGGTACTCAAGTTGACCTTTGTATAACTTTCCACCCCCAATTGATGGCTAGTCAGAATGGACCATTCAGGTTTTGTAGGATTTCCCTAGGAATGTGTTACTGACTTTGGAGGTTAGTGGGAGCAACATTTGGTCATAGTGGAGTTTACTTAAAATAATAGCTGCCATTTGAGGCTATTTGGTAGACCTTATCGATCTCTTATTGGTTTGTTTAAGGCATTAGAGGCTTGACCCTATGGTACAAAATTTCATTACAAGTCTTTGGATAGGGTTTGGGTTGTTCAGGATAGTCTTCAGCTAGCCTAGAGAATGTAAGAGAGTCTGTAGACTGCAGGCTTCATCCTTTAAATTTTTTGATTAGTGATTGATTATTTCTTTATGTGTTTCCTATGAAAGGCATGATAAGTTAGTTTTAGGTACGTTGGACCATTTGAGATTGTTCAAACATTTGGGAAGGTTGCTTATGAGTTGGTCTTATCTCTAGAATTCTTAGCTGTTTATCTAGTGTTTCATGTATCTATTCTTCAATGATATAATAAGGATGAGTATCGTGTACTTTGATGGGATTTAGTTCAGTTCGATGAGAAGTTGAACTTTATAGCGGAGATAGTGTTTATTCTATTCAAAGATGTTTAAAAGTTGCATTCTCAAGATATTCAAGTGGTTAAGGTTCAATGGAGATACCATTATATTGAAGAGAATACTTGGTAGGTCGAGTTTGAAATACATAGTAGTTACCCTCAACTTTTTACTAGTTCAGGTATTTGCTTACCTTCTAGTTTGAGGATAAGGTAGTTTTAGTGGCATATGTTGTGTTGGTCTCTTTTGTCAAAACATCCTTTCTATGTGTTTTGACCATTTTGCTCTTACTTATAACTACTGCATGTTGATTTTTGAGTGTGGGAATGGTTGGAAAGGGTCTTGATAGAGAGTGGGTTTGATGAGTTTGTGGATTTTAGAGGCTTAAAAAGAAATATAGTTGACCTCAATCAATATTTGTCAATATAAAATATCGGATGATGATTTTGATAATTCCATAAGGCTCGGAATGTTGAATTTGGATTAGTAGTATAGTTGGTTTGACTTTGGGACCTTTATTTTGTATTTTAACTCTTGTTTGAAAAGTTGTGAAAAATAGGTCCTGGGGTCAATTTATTGAAAACAATATTTTGTCAAAAAATTCAATATTTTCATTGAGACTAGAACATAAAAATAGTTGGGTGACATATATGGTTTATTTCAATTGGGTCTTGAACGAATCTCGAGAGTTTGCTAAGTGAGTTTGGAAACCAATCAATTCATATGGTTTGCAGAATCTGATGCAAAAGTAAAACCTTCTTGGAAAACATGGTCCTCTAGCAACAAATGCATAGAAGGAATTAATCCTTCATCACGATCGTAATGGTGGTGGTCGTGATCACAAAGTTTGTCGAGTCGGGTCTTCATCTTCTTTGTGGATGCAATAGGGCTATCATGAATGCAAGGGTCTAGGCTATGGAACTTTGTGAACACAAAGGAAAATTTAAATGGACAGCCAACATTGATCCTGACGAATGTGAAGGGTTGACCGCGTTGGCGAGGTACTGCTCACTGAACAGTATAAAGCCTCAAAATTGTGAACTCCACTATTTTTGGACACCAAGCTTTGCATTTTGGCCAATTTCTTAGGGTTTTATTAGCATTCTTTTTTGGGTTACCTCCTAAATCATATTTCCATTATTTTCCCGTAAATACACCTTTGAAAATGCCTTTTAATCATGTTTATACAATAGGACTTTGTGGATTTTGTCAGTAAAGCTTAAAAATATTTTCTTTTTAATTTGGACCTCATTTTCAACTCAGTTTTGCATCTGTTTTCAACTGAAGACTCCTAAAAAATTAGGGAATGTTTTTCTAAATTAAAATTTTTTGTTTTACGCCTATTATTTTTTAACTTATTTTTTGAACCTATTTCGGACCCGACTTAAATATGAGCAATATAGGTATCATTAGCCTTCCTTTAACGTATAGATCCTATTTTTGAATGTTGTAGTTTATTCTGAGTCTATTCATAAAGTGAAAAATCTATGTTGAAGAAATTTTGGCTGAAATTTTGTGGTTTTGAGTTAGGTTATGACTTAACTTCTTTGAGATTGAGCTGGGTAGTTAATAAATAAGTATAGCATGCTATAGGTTGGGGAAAAAAAGTAGGAAGTTTATATTTTGAGATTATTATTACTGTTGTACTCCTATATGAGGTCTTGTATTCTATTATTGTTGACATGTAATCTCTAATATTGTGTGTTGTCCCCGATATTATATCTTCCTGTGTGGGGGCTTTATTTGCATCATTGGCTCTGTGTATTTAAATTCCTTTGTTTTTTATATAATGACTGTGCAGGGGCTTAAATGAATAATATAGGCCTTACTTGAGCATTGGTTTCCTTGATTATGATAGAAATACCCAAGTTTAGGGCTAATATTATATGAATGATGCCTTACATGCATATTTATTTTGATAGAACCTAAATAGAGTTCATAATCACAAATTATAAGCATACTGAGTTGATATTTGGGATCACATACATACTTCATATATATATGTGTGTGTGTTTTTTTGGTGTGTATAAATTTGTGTTGGATGAATTTGATATTTTCATATTGATTAACTGCGAGCATTGCATCCTTATTTCATATATATATATATATATATATATATATATTCATGATATATTGGTACCATTGTGGAACACATTTTTTGAAAGAAAATAAGACACTTTTATAAGATTTCTCTTTGTGAACATAAGCTGGAGAGGTGGGTTGAGATTTGAGAAATGAGATACAATATGTGGGTTGCGAACCCCCATGGGTCTAATTTGAGAGCTTTAAGATTGGCTGGCCTATAAAGAAAGTCGTGCAATGACTTTCACCAGTTTTCCCATCCATATTACATTGCATTTTATTTGTATACACATCTTTCATGATCTCTTTAGTTTTCTTGAGTTGTGTTTAGTTTTAGCATATTCTTCATGTATGCCTGTGTTGTTTACATTTCTGTTTATATATTAGAACTGCTAGTGCAGATGGTGTTATTTACCAATTGGGACTTTTCTGCTATCAGGTGACATGCTCATAATTTACTTTACTTATATTATTTTCTACATTTCTTAGTCATCCTAAGGTACCTATTGAGTACAAGTAAATCGTACTCACCCATATTATGCATTTTTGGTGTAGATCCAAGTATGAGCACATGATGTCATAAATGATTTCATGCCTATTGGAGCAGTGATTGAGGTACTGATGTGCTCTGGGAATTTTAGATCTAACTCTGGACCTCTTCTTATCTTACTTTATGTCTTTATTTCGGTTCTAGAGATAGAATATATTCTAAGATACAATTATGTACTTGATGTTCTTACACCATGACACCAGATTTTGAGGGTTTATGAGATTTCTTCTAGATTTCCATTTTAATTATGTCCTGCATTGGTATGAGTTCACTCTATTAGTCTCTCTTAGGTTTGTGTTATTATTGATTTCTTTTTTACTTTATCAGCTTGGATGATTGTCTTGCTTATAAAAGTTGAGCCGTGATAAGTGCCATCATGCCCACTTCTTGGGTCATGACAATGCCACAAGGCCAACTTACACCTTGCTCATTTGAGCATTATCAAACTCAATCATCTATCACAAACATGTCCGAAGACCAATCAATAAAGTATCAATTTTAGGAGTTCACATTCCAACAAAATTGAGATATACTGTAAATCCTCCTCCTATTTCTTTCACCCATTTAATTTGCTTTTAATTATATTGAAATAGGTAAATTTAGTCACTAACTAGTAATCCTTACACTCAAGTCATCACTAAGTTCAAGAAACTATCCCCTATAGTCTATCATTCAACCAATAGGTTCTATTCAAGCAATAAGTCTAGCTAGATTCATATACCTTTCTATATCTAACTTCTTAGCACTTAGCCAAACTTATGTAATGATCAATTCTATCTTACAAACAATAACTGGATGGTAAAAGTATGTGCTTCTCATTTGTCATAAGTGCTAGTAGTAATTCACTAGTATGGAAGTGCATTTTATATGTACTTATGTCATACAATAACCCTAACACAAAGTTAAATTTAGAGTATCCTTGTCGATTAGTATTAGCTAAGTTAAACTAGGGTAAACTTCAAACGATCACTTGTCCTAGAATATAAGGATTTAGGGGTCCTACTACCCACCAAAATAAATATCTTTGAGTCTTGTTTCCAAGGCAACCAAAATAAAATCCTATGACCATTTTACAGAAGACTATCTATTCAGAAAAGCTAAGGTGCTATAGCAGGTCAGATCACTATATTAATGCTACAATAGTTTATAACCTAATTTTTATGGGTTTCAACACCCCTAAACAATAAAATTTCATTACTAATCCGTAGAGGGGAGATATTCTCTTTGTATGGGTAGAAATTATTCATTGAGGTAGGTTTCTTCTATCTTTTCTTCATTTTTCATTTCTTTAACATCCTTGAATCATTAGAACGACTTATAATAGTAAAATTCTATGGTAATTGAACCTATGTTAATGGTATTTTGGGGAAAACCTATGAGTTGTGTTAATATCACCTAGAATTGATTTTAGATTGTAAATTATCTCTTTCTTCTATGAAATTATGGTTCTAAAAAATGAAAGTTGATATTTGAGATCGTGAATTTAAAAAAGGTCAAACTTAAGCTTTAAAACTCTATTAATGGGGTTGGATTGAGATCAAAAGAATTATTTAATGTTTAATTGACCCTTGAATAATTTTGTAGATCGTAAATGAGGGTAGAACTAGTGGTTTTGAATTTCAAAAATATTTGTTTGGATAGTAGCTTATTAATCACTCATAAAATTGTTGTTTGTTAGATTATTAGACTTTTGAAATGTAAAGAAGAAGAAGGATCATCCGTGGTATAACCAGTTATTGCAGCAGCTTGGTGCCCATGTTGGTTAAGGTTTATGAGTAATAGACTATAGTTAGTAATATTATCCATAATATAGATTTGATGAGAGAAATCATACATAGGCCTGCTGTCATGGAGTTTGAATGCATAAGATGTGAATTTAATGTAATAAAGGCTTAATTATGTATTATTATGTCGTGTATGAATCCTTGATGATTTTTGTTTATTTATATGACTCCATGGAGTATTTTATATATATGATATAAAGGATTCAAAGTTGATTGTATGATATTATAATCTATTTTGGCTTAATTACCATAAGAAGGGTGCTTAATTACCATAAGAAGGGTGAACTTGATATTATTTGTGTTGGAATATGGGATAATCTTGCTTAATATTAGGGATGAGAAGTGATTGTTTTATGAGGAGGGATGATATAATAACCTAAATTTTCCAAGCTCTAAACCTCTTAAAAGATCGTCCACAAAGTTAGCTTTTTAACGCTTCAAGTATCGCCTTAATCCGATGTCATGGCAAGGAGTTGTGAAAAGTTTCCTGTAATACCCCGAGACTCTAACCAATAGTGCAACCTTGAATCAAGCTTATGAGAAATAAATTATAGTGTTTTGGTTGTTTTCTGGTCAAGGGTGATGTGTATTAAGGCTTTAAAGATGTCCTAACAATATGGTGAATCAAAACATTCTTTACTGATTGAATTCTTGAGAAGGATTTTGGTATAGTCAACTTCAAATGAGCATATCTCCTTTTGTACTATGAATAATTGAGCTCATGACCTACCAAAAGATATATAATTTAATTATCTTTCCAACGATATCCATTTCATCAAAATCCGATATCAGAGCAAAGAGTTGTGCTTATTTTACTCCAACATGTCATCCTGGAAAATCCGTGATGACCTTTTGTGACGACTCGTCACAAGCCCGACGGCCCGTCACAAAATCTCGTTACCTTAAGGCAAAAAGTCACAAAATCCACCCATTTTGTGACGACAATTCGTGACGGACTATCACGGGCCTGACGGCTTGTCACGGATGTCATCAGCTATTTTTTTCAGCAATTGATGGATGATTTTTGCAAGGGTATTTTGGTCATTTTCCATTTTTTGAGGCCTCTAATATATGAGAATCCTCATCCAAACCCTAATTCCATTATTTTCTCTTCCAATTCTCTTGAGATAATATATCTAGGGTTTTATCAAGAATATAAATCTTCCAAGAATCATCCATAAATCTTCAAAATTTCTTCAAGAACCAAGTTCCTCATAGAGTGGGCTTCAAGAATTATTTGTTTCAAGTGTGGATAAAGTCTCAAGCACCAAAGTTCATCCAATTTCAAAGATTAAGGTATGTGGGGTTTTGAACAAGAACACTTCTTTCGTTCTTTTGTCCAAAGATTTAATTTCTATTGAATTTCATGATTTTTTTGCAAAGTGGGTTTACACCCTAATTAATTTATCAAGGATTTATGAGATTTGAGCTATACAAGATTGACATATCTGACTACTTCATTGTCTTATTTCTTAAATTAAGAATTTATGCCATGAGTTGTATATTGTTATCATGAACTGATGATTTCTAAGTGATTTATGGTAAGTGTCATGATTTATGTTTTTCCATGAGAAGTTGGTCTATTGAATATATATTGATATTTAGCTTGAGGGTCAAGAACGAGTTCTATGATGTTTTATTGAAAATTTTGATACTTGATATGATTTGATAAGAAAGTGTACTTGATGATGAGAAAAATTATTTTGAGATTAAGTTGAGTTAGGAATCTATAAGTTGATTATTATTTACAACTGACATATATATTTATATTTTGGTTTTCATGATAGACCCTTGGGTTGATTAAGGTGGATTTCCTAACACGTTTGGAGCTTAAGTCTGGGAGTAGTATTTAGCACCGAATGGGAAGTGTGGGTTCAGTGCATCTTACTTCCCCAAAACTACGTGCCACCGTAGGATTAAGATTAAGGGCCAAAGGCCAAGAAATTTATCACTAAAGTTAAGGTTCTACTCCAATGGCAAGGATAGAATAGCTCTCCCCAATGTGGGAAAGACGTTGGACTCCATGTAAGCTCACATAGTTTATGTCGGTTATAAGAAACTTCCAAGTCCATAATAGTCCAAGTTCCATAAGTTACTAAGTCCATCTAAGTCATGAGTCAAAGAGTTTGAGTTGAGTCCAATGGTTTATGAGATTTATGAAGCATATGTTATTATTGATGATTTATGGAAAAAATGTTTCGGGTAACTCGCGCGATGAGAGTCATTATTATCAACAGTCATGATTTTCTTATACATTTATGATATTATTTAAATATTGCCTGCACCCCCACATACTCTGTACATTCCTAACTACTGATTCTCATACCCTTCTGTGTTCTACATTTTCATGTGATGTAGGTTCAGGTGCTCAGTCTCAGCAGCGACAGTGATCTTTGAGTACCTCCATCTACATTCGTACAGTTTGTGAGTCCTCATGGTTTGAGGACCTATGTTCCTAATTTTTGTCTTGATAGGAGATGGTGCTTTATTTCCAGTTTAGTATGAGTCAGTTGGGGATCTGTCCCAATGGCTTCTCAGTCTTATGTAGTAGAGGCTTTGTCAGACTAGAGTACCAGTATGTACAGAACTTCGATTTGATAGTATAGGATAGTATTTCTTCATATTCCAGTACGTTCATGACATGATTATTCTTTGTTATTATAGCTTGATTATTGTCATAGTGAGTTATAGAAGTAATGACAGGCTCAGAGGGTTATCTTGAGGCCGCGTGTGGCCTTAAGCACCGTGTGACTTCTTGGGATGGGATGTTGGGGCGTTATAAGATAGGTATCAGATCCTAAGGTTTAAAGAGTCCTAGGGAGTCTGACAAGCCATGTTACGTAGAGTCTTGATCATCGTTGTATAGCGCGCCATATCTATGAGCAAGAGGTTACGGGATGTTTTAGGAAAAGTCATTTCTTTCTTTAAAAAGTCTATCATTCCTATGATAGTTTCTCTCTGCTATTAATTTTTGCTCTCTTATGATAGAAAATACCTCCTCGTAAAGTTCACAGAAACAACAAACAACCTTAACCTGTTGATCCTTTAAATGAGATGGTGACTCATGCCGAATTTTGGGCAGCTTTTCTGATGCTAGCCCAGGCAATTACCGCCAATGCTCAAGCCAATGTTCAAGCTGCGGTCCTACCTCTGTAAGAAGGTAATTCAACGACAGCTTAGATTTGTGATTTTATGCGGATGAATCCGCTAGAGTTTTATGGGTCAAGGGCAGCGAAGGACCTACAGATGTATCTTGATGAGGTGAAAAATATTATCGAAATTATGCATGTAACAGAGGAAGAAAGTGTGGAACTAGCTTTCTATCGCTTGAAAGATATTGCTTATGATTGAGTGGAGATGTGGAGAAAGAGTAAAGGGTATGATGCCGCTCCCATGACTTGGCAGTTGTTCCAGGACATGTTCCTAGACTGATTCTTTCCCCTGGAGCTGAGGGAAGCGAAACTAGAAGAATTTATGAACTTGAGACAAGGCTTCGTGACAGTTAAGGAGTATTGTCTTGAAATCATCCATTTGTCTAAGTATGCTCCCGGTATGATGGCTGATTCCAGGACCAGTATAAGTAAGTTTTTGGCTGGCGTATTGAGTTTCGTTGTGAAAGTGTGTAGGTCCGCTATGCTCAATAGGGACATGGATCTTTCTAGATTAATGATACATGCTCAGCAAATTGAAGCGTACAAGGTGAAAGAGAGAGAGTGTGAGAGGGAATAAGAGAGTTAAATCAAAGTAGTAGGGGTATAATCAGTGTAGATTTTCTGGAGGGATCCTCCCTCAGTTTTAGAGCCATTCTTTTGTTCACCATCATTAGCTAGTGCTCCCATATCCAGAGCTAGGCAGTAGCAGGGTAATAGACCTACTGTGTCCAGGTCTTAGGATAGTGTGAGTAATAGACCTAACTATCCCCCATATACTAAGTGTGGTAGGACGCATCCCGAAGAGTGTATGGTTGAGTAGAGAGGTTTTTTTTGTTGTGGAAAGTTGGGCCACAGACTCAGAGATTGTCCATATTCTAGATAAGGAAGCCATGATAGTCATTCCCAGAGTTAGGCTATTAGTGATCTATCCCCTTTAGTTTGTCCTACTCCTCCTTAAGGCGCCTCATTTAGTACTGTCGGTGGTCAGTGCCAAAATCGCTTTTATGCTTTACCACCCCACCAGGAATAGAAGATTTCACCAGATGTCGTTACTGGTATGCTCCGTGTATTTCATTGTGATGTGTATGTGTTGATGGATGCTAGGTCAAGTCTTTCTTATCTGACTCCATTAGTAGCTGTGAATTTTGAGATCAATTCTAAAAAGATTCTTGAGCCTTTTCTAGTTTCTACTCCAGCAGGTGAACCAATTGTTGCTAAGCAAGTATATAAGAAGTGTCCTATTATTTTCCTTCACAGAGTCATGTTTACAGATTTAATTGAGCTATACATGGTTGATTTTGACATTATTCTAGGTATGGATTGGCTTCACTCTTGTTATGCGTCTATAGACTGTCATAGCCGTGTAGTCAAGTTTCAGTTTCCCAATGAGCCAGCCTTTGAGTGGTCTGAAAATTCTATATCTCCCAAGAGCCATTTCATATCCTATCTTAATGCTAGGAAATTGATATCCAAGGGTTGCATCTATCATTTGGTTTGAGTTAAAGATACTAAGTTTGAGACTCCGACCATTCAGTCGTTCAGTATTGTTAATGAGTTTCGTGATGTTTTTTTGAAAGATCTCCCAGGGGTACCTCCCGATAGAGAGATACAATTCTGGATTAATCTTCTCCCCGATACACAACCTATTTCTATTTCTCCATATCGTATGGCTCCCACAGAACTTAAGGAGTTGAAAGAGCAACTCAAAGATCTTCTAGAAAAGGGTTTCATAGTGCCTAGTATATCTCCTTAGGGTGCACCCATTCTGTTTGTACGAAAGAAAAATGGTTCATTACGGATGTGCATTGACTATCGTCAACTTAACAAGGTCACAGTTAAGAACAAGTACCCTCTTCCTAGAATTGATAACCTATTTGATTAGCTGCAAAGTGCCAACTATTTCTCAAAAATAGATTTGAGATCCGGTTATCACAAGCTTAAAGTTAGGGAGTGTGATATTCCAAAGATAATATTTTACACTCGATATGGTCATTTTGAGTTCCTGGTAATATTCTTCAGGCTAACAAATGCCCTAGAAGCTTTTATGGATCTCATGAATTGGGTGTTCAGACAGTACCTAGATATGTTTGTTATTGTGTTCATAGATGATATTCTTGTATACTCCCGAAGTGAGAACGACCATGCAGATTATCTCCAAATAGTCTTGCAAACCCTTAAAGATCATCAACTATTAACCAAATTTAGCAAGTACAAATTTTGGCTACGGTCAGTTACTTTTCTGGGTCATATTATTTCTTCTAAAGGTATTCGAGTTGATCCTCAAAAGATAGAAGCAGTGAAAATTTAGCCTAGACCTATTTCCCATATGGTATTAGGAGTTTCTTGGGTCTAGCTGGCTACTATCGTCGTTTTGTCAAAGGTTT
Source organism: Capsicum annuum (assembly GCF_002878395.1). Taxonomy (NCBI): domain Eukaryota; kingdom Viridiplantae; phylum Streptophyta; class Magnoliopsida; order Solanales; family Solanaceae; genus Capsicum; species Capsicum annuum. Next base: position 106,000,197 of record NC_061113.1, on the reverse strand, counting down.
CTCTTACATTGCATCTCCTTTGACTCAGTTGACCCAAAAGAAAGTTAAATTCTTGTGCTTTGATTCTTGCGAGAAGAGTTTTTAGGAGTTAAAGACTCGACTCACTTTGGCCCCTGTGTTGACCCTTCCAAATAGTGTAGATGATTTTATGGTGTACTGTTATGCTTCTAGAGTTGGGTTGGGTTGTGTGTTGGTGCAGAAAGGTAAGGTTATAGCCTATGCCTCTAGACAGTTGAAACCGCATGAGAAAAACTACCTGACTCATTACCTCGAGTTAGCTGCAATGGTCTTTGCCTTGAAAATCCGAAGACATTATTTATATGTGTTCATGTTGATGTATTTATGGACTACAAGAGTTTGCAGTGTGTGTTTACTCAGAGAGAGTTGAATCTTCATCAGAGTCAATGGTTAGAATTGTTAAAGCACTATGATATGAATGTGTTGTATCACTTGACCAAGGCCAATGTAGTGGCAGGTGCCCTTAGAGGTCGTCCATGGGTAGTGTAGCATAGGTCGAGGAAGATAGGAAGGATTTAGCTCATGAGGTGCTTCGTCTGGCTAGGTTGGGAGTTAGATTGCTTGATTCAGTTGAGGGTAATGTTTGGGTCCAGAGTAGCTCTGAGTTTTGTCTAGTTTTGGAAGTAAAGGAGAAGCCAGATATGGATCCTAGTTTAGTCAGACTAAAGGAGTCAGTTAAAGACCAAAAGGTGGAGGTTTTCTCCCAAGGGGGAGATGGTGTATTGAGATTTCAGAATAGATTATTTGTGCCTGGTGTTGAAGATTTAAGCCAGAGAATTATGGCTGAAACATATGGCGTGTGATATTCTATTCATCCTGGTGCTACCAAGATGTACCATGATTTGTGAGAAATCTATTCGTGGAATGGTATAAAAAAGGATATAGTAAAATTCGTAGAGAAGTGTACAACTTGCCAACAGGTTAAGATAGAACACGAAAGACCCAGTGGAATAATGCAAGAATTCAGTATTCCTACTTGGAAGTGGGAGAAAGTGAATATGGATTTTGTGATTGGTTTACCTCCTTCTCGACGTCATGATGATTCGATTTGGGTTGTTGTAGACAGGTTGACTAAGTCTGCGTATTTCTTGCCAATGCATATATTTTTCACCGCTAAGGACTATGCTAAGTTGTACATTCGAGAATTAGCCAGGTTACATGGAGTTCCTTTGTCTATTATCTCTGATAGGTGTACTCAATTTACTTCTCATTTTTGGAGGGCTTTTGAGAAGGGTCTTGGTACCTAAGTTCATCTTAGCTCTGCTTTTCATCTACAAACCGATGGTTAGGCTAAGAGGACCATCCAAACCTTGGAGTATATGTTGAGGGCATGTGTTCTTGATTTCAAAGGAAGTTGGGATGAACATTTTCCATTGATTGGATTTGCTTACAACAATAGTTTTCATGCTAGCATTGGAATGGATCCATTTGAGGCTTTATACGGAAGGTGATATAGATCACCCATAAGTTGGTTTGAAGTGGGTGAAACCGCTGTGAGTGGACCTGATGCTGTATTTGAGGCTATGTAGAAAGTTAAGCTAATTTGGGAAAGGTTGAAGATAAACTAGAGTCGTCAGAAGTCATATGAAGATGTGAGAAGAAGAACTCTTAAGTTTGAGGTTAATGATTTGGTGTATTTGAAGATTTCACCCATGAAGGTGGTGAAAAGATTTGGTAAGAAAGGGACGCTTATTCCTCGATACGTTGGCCCTTATAGAGTTTTGAATCGTGTTGGGAAATTAGCTTATGAGATTGAGTTACTTGTCGAGTTGTCAGTTGTCCATCCTGTCTTTCACGTTTCTTTGCTCAAAAAGCATGTTGGTGATTCTGTTGTTGTTGATCTGTCAGACAATTTTGATGTTCAGGATAGCCTTTCGTATGATAAAGTTCCGGTTGAAATCCTAGATTATCAAGTTCGTAGACTAAGAAATAAGGAAGTTCCCTTGGTTAAAGTTCTATGGAAAAATCAATCAATCGAGGGTGCTACTTGGGAAGTAGAAGCAGATATGCGAGCCAGATACCCTCATCTCTTCTCTACGAGTTCAAATAAAGACGAAGGTACTATTCTTCCCTAATTCAGTTTCCTTCTAATCCAGTGTATTCAGCTATAGGGTTATTCTCTCTATGATTCATGCATTTTTTGAAGTACTCAAAAGTTTATAATAAAATAAGCCCCTTTTTGTCAGTCGTTCCAGCTATACGTCTTAATTTTCTCTTGTTCTCGACCTATCTAGCAACATTCGAGGATGAATGTTTCCAAGGGGGAGATATTGATATACTCCGAGACTCTAACCAATAGTGCAACCATGAATTAAGCTCATGAGAAATAAATTATAGTGTTTTGGTTGTTTTCTGGTCAAGGGTGATGTGTATTAAGGCTTTAAAGATGTCCTAACGATTGGGCGAATCAAAACATTCTTTACCAATTGAATTCTAGAGAAGGATTTTGCTATAGTCAACTTCAAATGAGCAGATATCCTATTGTACTACGAATTATTAAGCTCATGACCTTCCAAAAGATATATAATTGAATTATCTTTCCAACGATACTCATTTCATCAAAATTCGACATTAGAGCAAAGAGTTTTGCTTATTTTACTCTAGCGTGTCAGCCTGGAAAATCCGTGACGACCTTTTGTGACGACTGGTCACAAGCCTGACGGCCCATCACAAAATGTCATCACCTTAAGGTAGAAAGTCACAAAATCCACACTTTTTGTGATGACAATTCGTGACGGCCAATCACGGGACTGACGGCTTGTCACGGATGTTGTCAGCTATTTTTTTTAACAATTGATGGACGATTTTTGCTAGAGTATTTTGGTCATTTTCCATTTTTGGAGGCCTCTATATATATGAGAATCCTCATCCAAACCCTAATTCCATCATTTTCTCTTCCAATTCTCTTGAGATAATATATCTAGGGTTTTTTCAAGAACATAAATCTTCAAAGAATCATCCATAAATCTTCAAGATTTCTTCAAGAACCAAGTTCCTCATAGTGTGGGCTTCAAGAATTATTTATTTCGAGTGTGGATAAAGTCTCAAGCACTAAAGTTCATCCAATTTCAAAGATTAAGGTATGTGGGGTTTTGAACAAGAAAACTTCTTTCATTCTTGTGTCCAAAGATTTAATTTCTGTTGAATTTCATGATTTTTTTGCAAAGTGGTTTTACACCCTAATTAATTTATCAAGGATTTATGATATTTGAGCTATACAAGATTGACACATATGACTACTTCATTGTCATATTTCTTAAATTAAGAATTTATGCCATGAATTGTATATTGTTATCATGAAATGATCATTTCTAAGTGATTTATGATAAGTGTCTTGATTTATGTTTTTCCATGAGGAGTTGGTCTATTGAATATATATTGATATTGAGATTGAGAGTCAAGAACGAGTTCTATGATGTTTTCTTGAAGATTTTGATACTTAATATGATTTGATAAGCAAGTGTACTTGATGATGAGAAAGATTATTTTGAGATTGAGTCGAGTTAGGAAACCACAAGTTGATTATTATTTACAAATGAGATATATATTTATATTTTGGTCTTCATGATAGACCCTTGGGTTGATTAAGGTTGATTTCCTAATGCGTTCTAAGCTTAAGTCTGAGAGTAGTATTTAGCACCGAGCGAAAAGTGTGAGTTCTGCACATCCTACTTCCCCAGAACTACGTGCCACCATAGGATTAAGATTAAGGGCCAAAGGACAAGACAGTGATCACTAAAGTTAAGATTCTGCTCCGATGGTAAGGATAGAACAGCTCTCCCCAATGTGGGCAACATGTTAGACTCTATGTAAGCTCACATGGTTTATGTCGGTTATAAGAAACTCCCAAGTCCATAATAGTCCAAGTTCCATGAGTTACTAAGTCACTCTAAGTCATGAGCTAAAGAGTTTAAGTTGAGTCCGATGGTTTATGAGATTTATGAAGCATGTGTTATTATTGATGATTTATGGAAAATATGTTTCGGGTAACTCAAGTGACGAGAGTCATTATTATCAGCATGCATGATTTTCTTATACATTTATGATATTATTTAAATGTTGCCTGCACCCCAACATACTCAGTACATTCTCAAGTCGTGATTCCCACACTCTTCTGTGTTCTACATTTTCTCGTGATGTAAGTTCAGGTGCTCAGTCTCAGCAGCAACAGTGATCTTTAAGTACCTCCATCTACATTCGTACAGTTGGTTAGTCCTCATGGTTCGAGGACCTATGTTCCTGATTTTTGTCTTGATAGTAGATGGTGGTTTATTTCCAGTTCAGTACGAGTCTGTTGGGGATCTGTTACAATGACTCCTCAGTCTTATGTAGTAGAGGCTTTGTCAGACTAGAGTACCAGTATGTACAGAACTTTGGTATTTTAATTGTACAGCATAGTATTTCTTTGTATTCTAGTATGTTCATGACATGATTATTCTTCCTTATTACAGCTTGATTATTGTCATAGTGAGTTATAGAAGTGATGACAGTCTCAGAGGGTTAGCTTAAGGCCGCATGTGTTCTTAAGCACCGTGTGACGTCCTGGGATGGGCTCTTGGGGCCTTACATTTCCCCTAAGGACATAATACACTGCTATGACTATGATTTACGAAATAAGTCGTAACCACTCATGATGAGTCATTATGAGTTTGTCGTAGTCACAGTAGTATGTAACCAAGAATCCCTTCCAGTGGTTATGAGTTCAGCACACGACTTGTAGTCGAACATTAGGAGCCATTGTGTGCACCTATAGCCTGACCAATAAAGGATCCAAGAATCACGCCTCAGGCTATGACTTCACCTAATGATTCGCAGTTAGTGGTAACAAGTTATTAGGTGGTAAGTCATAGTCATAAGTGAATGTATCCGAAATTTGAAGATCCTATTTACAACTCAAACCATGATTCGTAACTAATCGTAACCAGTTGTGAGGTGAGTCATAATGAATGAGAACATATTTTCCTGCACATTTTTCCATGAACTTTGATGTCTTTTCCCACTCCCTTAAAATCCAAACTCACACCGTTTTGGCTACATAAGGGGTGGTATCAAAGACCACCAAGCCCTAAATCATAAAATAATTATCAATTTCACCCAAGAGGAGTCGAAGAGGCAATTTCATTCTCTCTCAAGAGAAAACAAGGGTTCTTCCAGAAAAATCTAATTATCAAGAAGATTTCATCAAATCTTCTACATGAGATATGTGGGATATTCATCAATGGGATCCTTTCACCCATTTTATCCCAAAGGTCTCCAAATTTCTTTAATTTTGATTCTCTTTTTGTCGAGGGTTCCATGTGGAGTATGAATTTCATAATTTATTTATTTATACTCTCAAGTACCTCCATTTAAATATATTTCCTCCTGATAATTACATTTCTACATGTTTGATAATGCAAATGTTGACATCATGATTATTAATTTGGGTGTTATTAATGTTTACCCATGCCATGGATTGTTCAATATTTTTCAAGATCAGTCTCCACTAGATAGTATTGATGGGTTATGTACACCCGATACCTTGATGTTCATCTATGTCACAGATGTCGAGTTTCAAGTTGTTCAGAGCCTACTTTTATTAGTAATTCAGAATAATATTATATTGACCATATATCAATATTAGTCATGTTAAGCGATCCATTAGTATTAGTGTTAGTTAGTAGGAAGTAGGACTTAGCATCAAACGAACCTAGGGATGAAGGCTCTCCCTCTAGTAGAGTACTGAGACCTTTAGTAGAAGCCCCTAAGTTCCAAAACTACGTATCTAGCCTAGGTTATGAGAGGTCACCCTTAAGTTGAGGATTGACACTCTCTTAGGGCTCATCCACCAGTAGAGGACTGATACCCTAGTCCTTTGGGACATTATTTTAATGGATCCACATAGCAAGTGTTGGTTTCCGTGGCAAGGTACTGGCACCATTCTAAGTAGGGTTACAGTTTGGATGTCGATTAATTCATATTGGGGCATGTTGGTTATATGATAATCGCCACAATTTTAGTTCGGTATTCAAATTATATAAGTTCAGATTTGCATGACCAAGTGTCCATATATCTGTTATTCAATTATTCAAATCATTTTAGTAAATGTTTATACTTGGTCTGACATTCGATATTCATGTTCATAAATTTATTCTCATTATATACGCATATCAGGTAGTCTTCATCTCACATACTAGTACATTTAATGTACAGAAAACATACTCTCTGTTGTGCTAGGTTGTCTTATTACACAGGTACAGACGTTCAGTTTCCCGATCATACTTACACAGTTTGTGTGCCACTCAGCTGCAGCATTCGTAAGTCCTCATCAGTCGAGGACAAATTATATGATTTATCATGCTTTCCAGTATTTCAGTTTATTTTTTATTTCAGAAGTCAGAGTTAGTTGGGTTCCTATCCTAATAACTTATCATGTTTAGAGGCTTTCAGACAGTCAGACAAATAGTTATATATTCAGTGATATGTTTCAAACTCTTTTGTTTTTTACTTAACTACTTAAATATTTAGTAAATGAATTTCATAAAGTATTTCTTTACCTTTCTTTCTGTATTTATAGATTGTGCTAGAGCATGGGTTTACTTGGGGTCACTTGTGGCCATAAGCATCGTGTTACAACTAGGGGGTAGTGTCGGGTCATGAAATACTTAGTATCAGAGCACAAGATTTAAAGTGTCTTAGGGTGTCTAAAAGTTGCATTAAGTAGAGTCTTGTTCATAGGTATAAAACGCACCACACTTATTGGCAAGAGGCTACGAGATATTTCAGGAAAGTTTTCTTTCTTTTTGTATTTAGGTCATGCGATAGAGCGTGAGCTCTATTAAATTTTCCTCTTTTATCTCATCCTCAATCAATCTATAAAAAATACCTCCTAGAAGGAATAATGAAAGGAGGAACGTCAACCAGCCTGCACCGACACCCATTCAGAAAGACCCTCTAAATTAGCAGGTCTCCCATGCCAAATCTAGGCTTGCTTTTCTAGTTTTGCCTAGTCTATGGATTCCTAGAATAACTAGCAGTTTGTTGGTCCAGCTAATCCAGCAGTAGCCAAGATCCAGGATTTCCCTCAGATGAATCCTCTAACCTTCTCTAGATTTATTTCTAAGGAGTATCCATAAGAGTTTTTGGACTATGTGTAGGAGGTGACAAATATTATATGTGTTACTCCGAGTAAGAGTGCTGACTTAGCTGTTTACCAAGTGCAAGGAGTAGCTTATACTTGGGTGCAGTAGTTGAAGGAGGATAAAGGTATCGATACAGAGCCTGTAAAATAGGATGAGTTTTGCTATTGATTTTATAGAAAAATTATTCCTACTCAAGTTGAGGGAGGCCAAACTGCAGGAGTTCATTAATGTAAAGCAGGTAGCATAAGTGTGAAGGAGTATTAACTTAAGTTCATCCAGTTAGCAAGGTATGTTCTGACTATGGTGGCTAATTGCAGGTCCCGAATGGGTAAGTTCATGTATAGAGTTTTTAAGTATGTGGTCGTAGAGTGTAGGACTTTAATGTTAATAAGGAAATAGACCTTTCCAACTTGATGGTTCATTCTCAATAAATTAAGAAGGAGAAGATTAAGGAGAAGAAAAGAGTGAATATAAAGACTAAAAATGGCGGCTTTAACTTCTCTTAACAAAGTTCAAATGGTAGGAATCGTTCTCAGTCCTTCGAGAAATCTCCAATCCCAGACCCATCTTCTATCGATGCTCCATCACCTATGTTCAGATAGGATAATCGGGATAGAGAACTAGGCTCAAAGTCCTAGGGTAGCATCAATAATAGTTGTACTAACCCCATATGTTAGAGGTGTCGTAAGAACCACAAGGATGAGTGCATGGCTAGTAGTGATGTTTTTTGGGATGTGGCAAGCCAGGATAATGAATCATGGATTACTCAATGGTTGGTCAGAAGGGTAAAGATTTCCATCCGCAGGGTTAGGCTAGTTTATTAGATGTACCAGCAGGTCTCCTAAATCAGTAGGGTGCCACTTCTAGTGCAATTTATATGTAGTATCAAAATTGATTCTATGCCTTTCAGACTCAACTGGATCAGGAGGATTCTCCTGATGTGGTTATGGGTATGTTGCAGGTCTTTCACTTTCATTTTTATGCATTATTAGATTTCGGAGCCATATTGTCTTTTGTGACTCCCTATATATTAGTAGACTTTGTGTCAGCTAAAAAATTCATGTAGAGCCCTTCTTAGTGTCTACTCTAGACGCTAGTTCTATTATAGACAAGCGGGTATACAGAAATTTCCCAATCACAGTATCTTAGAAAGTTACTTTAGTTGATCTTGTAAATTTAGAGATGACTGATTTTCATGTAATTCTTGAGATGGATTGTCTCCACTCCTTCTATGCCTCAGTTAACTATAGAAACAAAATATTTTACTTTTAGTTACTTAATGATCCAGTCCTAGGACAAAAGATTGGTATCTCAATCCTTATAGGTCGGTTTCTCTCTTTCCTTAAGGCAAGGAAAATAATTTCTAAGGGGTGTATCTATCATCTCGTTTGAGTCAAGGACTTAAGTTCATAAATTTCACGTCTTGAGTAAGTTGAAATAGTAAAAAAATTCCCAAAAGTATTTCTTGAAATCTTGTCGGAGTTCCTCCTTAGAGGGAAATTGACTTGGAAATAGATCTCCTTCCAAACACCCATCCTATTTCAATTCAACCTTATAGAATGGCTCCATCCAAGCTTAAGAAATTGAAGATACAATTTAATGGTCTCTTTGGTAAGGGTTTCAGCAAGCCTAGCGTTTCCCCGTGTGGCGCTCCAGTTCTGTTCATGTATAAAAAGAAGGTTCTCTAAGAATGTGCATTGACTACCGTCAGTTGAACAAAGTCAAAATAAAAAATTAGTATCCTCTCCCTAGGATTGGTGACTTGCTTCACCAACTTAAAGGAGCAAAATATTTCTCTAAAATATACCTAAGATCCATCTATCATCAACTTAGAGTCAGAGAAAGTGACATTTCGAAGACAACCTTAGATTCGGTATGGTCACTTCAAAGTTGTAGTTATGTATTTTGTACTAACAAATGATCCTGTAGAATTTATAGAGTTGATGAACAGTGTTTGAGCAGTATCTGGACATGGTCATCATAGTCTTCATAGATGACATTCTCATACATTCTCATAGTGATGATGAGAATGCTGACCATATGAGAATTGTTTTGTAGACCCTTAAGAATCATCAGCTATTTGCCAAGTTTAGTAAATGAAAACTTTGGTAGAGATCAGTAGCTTTCCTTGGTCACATCATTTTCGGTGAAGGTATTCAAGCGATCCTCAATAGACCAAAGTAGTGAGGAACTGTCCTAGACCCATCTCACCATCAGACATTAGGAGTTTTCTTGGTTTGGCCAGTTACTATAGATGGTTTATGGAAGGATTCTCCTATATTGCCTCTTCTATGTATAGAATGACTCAAAAGAAATTTAATTTTCAGTGGTCAAATTACTACGAGAAGAGTTTTCAGGAATTGAAGACTCGACTAACTTCCTCTCTAGTATTGACACTACCAGAGGGTTCAAATAGGGTTGTAGTTAATTTTTATGCTTCTGGAGTTGGTCTTAGTTGTGTGTTGATGCAACAAGGTAAGTTCATAGTCTATGCCTCTATACAACTTAAACCCCATTAGAAGAACTACCCGACTTATGCTCTTGAGTTGGAGGCAGTTGGTTTTGCCCGATAATTTGAGGCATTACCTATATGGTGTCCATGTGGAGGTGTTTACTGATCACAAGATCTTACAATATGTATTAACATAGAAAGACCTGAATTTTCATCAAAGAAGATAGATTGAATTGTTGAAAGACTTTGATATGAGTGTGTTGTACCACCCAGACAAGGCCAATTTTGTGCCTAATGCCTTTAGAAGGTTGTCTATGAGAAGTGTTGCCTATGTTGAGGATTATAAGGAGTTAGTTTGTGAGGTTTATCAGCTAGCTAGATTGGTTGTTCGATTGGTTGATTCAGCCAAAGGTAGTGTTTGGGTTTAGAATGATTCAAAATGTTTATCTATTTTCTAGGTAAAGCAAAAGCAAGATAAATATCCCATTTGTCTTAAATTAAAGGAGGTAGTTCGGGATCAGAAGGTTGAAATTTTCTTCCAAGGGGGAGATAGTGTTCTTTATTATCAGAGCAGGATGTGTATTCTAAATGTATATAATTTGAGAGAGCAGATTCTAGCCGAGGCTCATGGTTCCCGATATTTGATCCACCTAGCAGACAGGAAGATGCACTACGATTTACAGGATGTCTTTTGGTTGAATGGTATGAAGAAGGATATTTCCAAATTTGTGGCTAAGTTTCCGAATTATTAGTAGGTTAAGGTTGATCTTTAGATACCTAATGGTACACTTCAAAAGTTTAGTATACCCACTTGGAAGTGGGAAGTGGTGAATATATATTTTGTTACAAAGTTACCTCGTATGTATTGTCAGCACAATTCAATTTAGGTCATCGTGGATAGATGACCAAGTCAACCTATTTCTTGCATATTTATACTTTATATTTAGATGAGGATTATGCTAAACTCTATCTCAAGGAGTTGTTAAGCGTTCATAGGGTTCCGTTGACCATTATTCTAGATCACTCAGCTTACCTCTAATTTTTGAAAAGCTTTTATGAAGGTCTCGGTACTTAAGTTCATCTCAGTATGGCTTTTTACCCGCAGACATATAGTCAGGCAGAGAGGACCGTTGAGACCTTAGAGGACATGTTAAGGGATTGTGTTATTGATTTCAAAGGTATTTGGGAGGATCAGTTACCCTTGATCGAGTTTGTGTACAATAGCATCTATCACTCTAATATCCTGATGGTTCAGTTTGAATCTCTCTACAGTAGATGGTAAATATCTCCTATCTGTTGGTTTGAAGTTGGTGAAGCTTCTTTGATACGGCCAGATTCATTATTTGAGGCGATAGAAAAGGTTCAATTGATTTATGATAGGCTAAAGAAAGCTCAGAGCCATAAAAAATCCTATGTAGATATAAGGAGAAGAGAGATTGAATATTATATTAGTAACTTTGTGCCTTTAAAAATTTCACCCATGAAAGGTTGAAGAGGTTTGTCAGAATGATATGCTCAGTCCCCACAATGTTTGTCCATAAAATATTTTGTTCTATTTTGGGAAGGAAGTATATGAGTTAGATTTGCCTGCAGAGTTAGCATCAGCGCACCCAGTGTTTCATGTTTCTATGCTAAAGAAATGAGTTAGTGATCTAGCTTCATTTGTTCCGATAGAGAGTGTCGGCATGAAATATAGTATCTCCTATAAAGAAATCCTAGTTGAGATTCTTGACTGTCAGTTTTATAGGTTAAGGAATAAAGAAGTTTTTCTTAGTTAAGGTTCTATGGAGAAATCAGTCCATTGTGGGGCTACTTGGGAAGCAGAAGCCGATATGCAAGCCAAGTATCCATATCTTTTCTCTAAAAATTTTGATTAATCTTAAGGTAATGGTTCTTTAGATTAATTCTCTTATTTTCTATCTCATCTTTTTAACAATCCTCATGTCAAAGCATGCATTCACGAGTCCAGTTCATCCCATGTATCACATTTCAGAATTCAGATATTTAGTCATGATTCATCTTCTAAATGTTCTTTCTATGATCTCAATCTTCTTAGTGTCCCAGCTAAATTAGTTTCATTCAAGGACAAATGATCACAAGGGGGAGAGATTTTAATACCATAATTTTTATATTGCTAAGCCTCTTAAAAGATAGGCCACGAAGTTATCTTTTTTGCTTCATGTCTCGCCTTAATCAAATATCATGGAAAAAAGTTATGGAAAGTTTTACCTAAGGACCTGATACATTGATATGACTACAACTTAGCAAATGAGTTGTAACCACTCGTTATGAGTCATCAGAAATGAGTCATAGTCATAATAATATTTAACCAAGTGGTTACGAGTCTAGCACACGACAAGTAGTTAGACCTTATGAGGCATTGTGTGAACCTGTAGCCAGACCAGTAATGGATCCAAGAATCATGCCTCAGACTATGAATTCACCTAACAACTCATAGTCAGTCATCATGAGTCATTATGTGGCAAGTCATAGTCATAACTGAATGTATCCAAAATCCCAAGATCCTAGGTACGACTCAGACCCCTACTCCTAACCAGTCGTAATGAGTCATGAGGTGAATCGTAATGATTGGGATCGTGTTCTCCTGAACATTTTTCCACTGACTTTTATGTCTTTTTATACTCCCTTAAACATCAAACACACGCCGTTTTGGCTTCACAAGGGGTGGTATAAAAGATCGTAAATCCCCAAATCATACAATAATTTTCAATTTCACCCAAGTGAAATCAATGAGGCAATTTTTTTCTCTCTCAAGAGCAAACTAGGGTTCTTTAAGGAAGTCCAATTCTCAAGAAGATTTCCTCAAGGCTTCTACTTCAGGTATTAGGGATATTCATCAAGGAGCTCCTTTTACCCATTGAGTCCAAAAGCTCTCAAAATTTCTTTAAGTTTAATTCCCACTTTTGTCTAGGGTTCCATGAGAAGTATGAATTACATAATTTATTAATTTGTACTCTCAAGTTCCTCAGTGAAAATATATTCCCTCATGTTAGTTGTGTTATGTAAGACCCCGTAAAATCCTAAACCTTAATTCAGTCCTTTAAGCTTGTCAAGGGGTCCCAGACTTAGAAAATTCTAGCTAGGTTCCCAGACTTAGCCAATTATTGGTATTCAAAAGTTTTTAGTCTCATTTCGCCACCTGAACATCTTTTAATAGTCTTTATTATTATTAGTTCATGATTAGGAAGGTCAATAGGTATTCCCAAACAAGTTTCGAATTTTTCAAAAAAAGTTTAGATCATGTTCGGAGTCCCAAAATAATGGATGGATGAGATCAAAGTGTGCCGCATCGCCAAATGCATTGGTAAACATTTGTGCAGCCTGCTAGAGCCAAAACTTTGGAGGCTCGATGCGATCATGGCACGACGCATCGAGTATCGCATCGCAGCCGTCAACACGATGCATCGCTTGTAGCATCGACACCCAGTTTTTAGTCATTAAATGTCCACATTTTTTAGGGAAAAAGAGACAATTTCCCATCCTTAGATAAACCAATAACACGTGATTCAGCCATATTTCACCCAAAATATAGAGTTTCTCTCAAGTTTCTCTCAATAACAAGTTAGGGTTTTCAATTAAGGATTCAAATTCAATACTCAAATTCAAGAATCTTTCCGTCAATCTTTGTAAAATCAGGAACTGAGGTATGTCAAGTGTTTCTTTATGGATTCCTTTCATCCATGAAGTCCAATAACCCTCTTTCAAATTATAAAACATGATATTTATGTTGTGGGTTGTTTGTAACCATGTTTATCTTGTTGTATGATTCCCAAGTTGGAATCTTTATGTATTTTTATGAAACTACATTAGCATGCAAGATGAAATCCATGAATTGAGTTGTTTATGATGTGTAAGTTGATGATTTCACCTTTGCCCTAAGTTGTGCATGTAGGGTGTTTGATAAAATGGCTAGGAGGATAGAAATTGGGTATTATACCTTAATTATGACTCAAATAATAAATGCATACTTTACCCTTATTACCAAGACTGACATCTATGATATTGCGTGCATTATGAGTATTTAAGGTAAGGTTCATGAGTTCAGATTGATGAAAGTATGACATGTCTATATGCAATTCTATCCAAGTACAACATTATGACAACCATGTGTTTTATTAAATCCCCAACTTATTGTATTATGAATTGTAGATATTGGTTATGTGTTCAAGAAGTGTCAAGCATTGTCAGTTTCATGATATCGAGTCCTGGGGGTACTTGTACACGACAATTTAGTTGTGTGACTAGAGGTAGTTTCAGCTTTCATAATACTCCCATTCAAGCTATGATGATTAGAATTCAGTCAGTTACATGACTCAGGAAAAATAAGTAATCTCAGTAATCTCAGTCAGTTATCCGATCTTAGTAGTATTCTGTCAGTCAATGGAATTTAGTGAACTCTATTCATATCAGCTAAAAGATACTATCAGTAACAGTTTAGTTCAGTGTATCTTCAGTTGGGAGTGGGATTCATCACTAAGTGAATCCAAGGATGGGGACTCCTCTATTAGTCAGTAGACGGTGTGATCCTTAGAAGCAATCCTTCCATTCCAGAACTACGTAGACAACGTAGGTTGAGATGTACCCTATGAGTTTTTGGGTTATCACCTCATTTGAGTTTTCTAGTAGATGGGGCTGACAGAAGAGCTCCCTGTCAGAGAAGGTTTAGTCACAGCTTGTCTTTACCCATGGCACGATACTAACACCCTTCCAGCTGGGGTTATAGGTTGGACCCCACCAGTTTAGTTTTGGGGCATGTCAATTAGATAATTACCTCCTACAGTCTTAGTTTTGGATCCAGTCTCAGTAATAGAACTCAGTTCAGTTCTACAGTTTTAGGACTATCAGATACAGTTGCTCAGCTCAGTACGAAACTCAGCTAGTTCCATCAGAATCAAGACTGTCAAACACAATCACCCAGTTAATAGTAAATTAATTATTCAAAATTCATGTTACCAGTAGTCAGACTTCAGGATTGTCAGATACAGTCAATTTGACTAGTTCTTTAAAATCGGAACTATCAAAAACAATCATTCCTTTATTAGTATTATGATATTAGTTCCTTAGTACTCAATAGACTTAGTCTTTCAGTATACAAGTATTATTACCTAAATATCAAAATTCATGAGTCAGTATTATCACGATCTCAGATATAGTTATGTATTCATCCATATATTCTCATATTCATGTAATTCAGTCAGTTAGTACTATTCATGCATATGAACCATTTTGTTTAGCCTACCTCACTTGCATACAAGTATATTCAATCGTACTGACTCATTTGTGCTATGGTGTTTTATACCATAGGTTCAGAAGCACGCGCTCCAGAGTATCAGTTGCATTCCAGTATCAGCAGTCAGAGTCAGTAGTAAGTCATCATCATTCGAGGATGTTATTATTTGATTATTCATTCTTTTAGTGCTTACTTTATTTTAGAAGATAGTGTTAGTTGGGGGATTGTCCCATCAACTCCTTATTCAGACAGTTCAGTTTTAGAGGCTTTTAGACTACAGCATGTTCAGATAGTTATTTCAGTTGTTTTGGTATTGTTATATAATATTTTTAGTTATGTATCAGTATTGAACCTTTTGGCCTTTCAGTTTATGTTTCCACATTTATGATATTACCATTATTATTCAGGGCTTAGTTACAGATATCATTCATGGGTTAGCGTGTGGTCCTTTAAGATTATGAGCACCGTCTGGGTACCATATTTGGGGTGTTACAAACTTGGTATCAGAGACTAAGTTTCAACAACATCCTAGGCATTCTGAAAAGCCGCATCTAGTAGAGTCTTGTACATGGATGTATTGTGCACCACACTTATGTGCAAGAGGCTATGAGATATTTTAGGAATATTTTACCTTCTTTTTATAGTCATGTTGTACGAGTAAGCATGATCTCCAGTCAAACTCTCTGTTTAATCCCTTCTTCTCTTCTATTTAAAGAACATGCCTCCTAAAAGGGATAACAAAAGAGGAACAGCGAATCAGTCAGCACCTCAGCCCGTCCAGGTAGATCCTTTAGATGAGCACGTCTCTTATGCATAATTCAAAACTATATTTACTACCCTAGCCAATTCAGTCACAGATCAGAATAATCGGCCAACTACTGTTTCGGCCCACGCAGTGGCCAATTCTGCTCTAGCCAAGATTTGGGACTTCACTCGAATGAATCCTTCCCTATTCTCTGGTTCTAAGTCTGAAGAGGATCCACAAAAATTCCTCAACTAGGTTCAGAAAGTCACAGATATCAATGAAGTGACTTTTAGTGAGAGTGTAGAATTAGTCGCCTATCAGCTACAAGATGTATCCTATACGTGGTTTAAGCAATGAAAGGTAGATAGAGGTGCAGATGCAGAGCCCATAGAATGGAAAGAGTTTGCTATGGATTTCTTAGGTAGATTATTTCCCTAAGAGTAGAAAGAATCCAAAGTGTTAGAGTTCATCAACCTTAGATAAGGTAGCATGAGCGTGAAAGAATACTCCCTCAAGTTCACTCAGTTAGCCAGGTACGCTCTTCATATAGTAGTAGACAATAGATCTAGAATAAATAAGTTTGTGTCTGGGATATCAGGTAGAGTAGTTAAGGAGTGCAAGACTACAAAGTTGATTAAGGAGATGGACATATCTAGGCTTATGGTCCGTCTCAACATATTGAGGATCAGAAACTTAAGAAGAAAGAGAGGGAAAATAAGAGGGCCAGAACCGATAGTTATAGTTTTTCTCAACCAGGGTAGCGGGGTGGTAACCGTTCTCAGCATTGACACATATTTCTATCCCTAGTTCTATCTTCAGCTAGTGCACCAGTACCAAGGTTTAGAAATAACCATATAGATAGGGCACCAGGCTCTAAGGCCCAGGGTAGTGAGGGCAGGATTTTTACTCATCCACTTTGTGAAGAGTGTGGTAAGGATCATAAGGGAATATGTAGAGCCGGTAGTGATTTGTGTTTTGGATGTGGTGAGACTGGTCACAAGGCCTGAGATTGTCCTAGGCCTGGTCGTAGAAGTAAGCACAGTTGTCTTTCAACTCAGTTCGGTCTCTCATATTAGCAGGGTGCCAATTCCAGCGCTATCAGTGGGAAACACCTAAATAGACTCTATGCAGTTTATTCCCGATAGGATTAGAAAAGTCCTTCTAATACAACCACTGGTATGTTATAGATCCCTCATTTACATATTCACATTTCTTCAGATTCAGGAGCTTTCATTTTTCTTTTGTAGCTCTTTGTATAGCAGTCAACTTTAAGGTTAGGCCAAATGTTAAAAGGACCTTTTTCCAATCCCCACTCTAGTGAGTCAGTCTAACACAGCTCGAAAGGTATACAGGAACTGTCTGGTTATGAAATCTCTGAAAGTCAGGCCTTCAGGTTCCAGTAGTAATACTAGTATGTGTAGGAAATCCAAAAGGGAAGATGATTCCCGACCCATTCCTATGTCAGTAAAAATTTTTGTACTTCAACCATCACGATACTTACGTATTTTTTTCATTTCAGTCCCACGAATACAACTTTCCATGCACTTTTTATAGAATAGTGTGTGTTTCAATTTTCTCATATGAGTAGTCCAAGTTCATCCAATGTTGCTGATCATGTTCCACGAAATTAGAAATTCCAAACCTAGTTTGTGCAGCTTATGACTCATGCACTCATATCATGCTTTATAGTATGCTTTGCCTACAAGATTCATGACTACACTACTAGTGTTTAATTATACTTAGATCACGCCATGTATACCCTCAATTTAGATCCCTCGGTGAGTTTGTAGTGTTAATGTTCCATCCCGCAGGCCTCAGTTACAATGTTAGTTCAGTAATCAATATTCAGTAAAGGACTCAGATAGTCCTACAGAACCATGGCTTTTTGCTATCAGTTACTTAGCCATCAGAATTTAGTACTCCCATACTAGTCTAACCCTCAGTTATAGAAAACTAGTATTCAATCTCAATTATAGTCTTAGTTACATTTACAGTCTTAATTACCATCTTAGCTACAATCTCAGTCCCAGTCCTAGTCCAGTAGTTAGATCAGAAACTTAGTCCAGTTTCAAGATTACCTGACCATAGCATATGGCCATCAGTTACTCAGTTATTAATATTACAGTACCTTCGTTTACAAAATGTTTTCAAATCATGATTAGACTCCTAGTCTTGCATTCCTAAGGTAATACAATTTTCTGTCACTCATGCTCACTTACCAAATGTTACCCAGTCAGTTATTACCTCCTATGTATATACCCTATAGTCTTAGTCCAGCAATCCAGACTAAGTACAGTTCAGTCTTATACGCTCAGTATTCAAATCTAAGTTGTGCAGTTAATCAGATAAAGTTATTATATATTTATGCATTCGTGCTAAGCAACCACATAAATATTTTCAGTAGTCTCAGTTGCAGTGCATAAAGTCTAATCACTTTGTCTTAGCTTCAGATCCCAGATATCCAGCCGTGATTCAGTTCGTAGGTGCCTTGTGCATCGCCCTAGTTTTCCTCAGTATCTCAGTAAAATCAGTATTCTTCAAGGGACCTAGTGTCCCAAAGGGGAGATGCACGATAATTCCCCAAACTCTCATGACAGAAAAAATGCCATTATCTCTTCTCGTAATAAATCCAGTGTGGAGTAATGGGGTACTTATAGATTGACCCTCAAACTCTGACCTTAGCCGTAAGCCGCGTATTCAAGGTACTTGGTTTATATCATGATATCCAGCTCATATATCACATTCCAGACTCAATTACGGTCATGTGTTTCTACTCGTGCATATCTAGTAATTAATTTCAAGCTTATTAGCATTTTCAATTTAAGGAAACAGTCTCCCTTAAACTTATCGATCTTCATGCTCAGATATCCATGATAAAATTGGTATCAATTACCATTGCATACTCAGTCATGCATTCATGAACCAGTTAACCATGCATCAGATATGCATGTTCAATATGATACATCCAATTTATTGATTATGTCAGTCATGGAATCATGTTCTAGTTGTTCATGTTCAGTATGTATGTTAGTTTATCTTTTCTTCCCTCCCAGACAGTCTCATTCGAGGATGAATATTCTCAAAGGAGAGATATTGTAAGACCTCATAATATCCTAAATCTTAATTCAGTCCTTTAAGCTTGTCAAGGGGTCCCAGACTTAGAAAAATCCAGCTAGGTTCCCAGACTTAACCTATTATTAGCCTTTGAAAGTTGGAAATCTCATTTTGCCACCTTAACGTCCTTTAATGATCCGTATTTTTATCAGTTCATGATCAAGAAGGTCAATAGGTATTTCCGGACATGTTTTGGATTTTTTGAAATACGTTTAGATTATGTTTGGAGTCTCAAATTAGTGAACCAATGCGATCATGGAGTACCACATCACCAATTACATTGGTCAATATTTGTGCAGGCTGCTAAGCCAAAACTTCTAAGGCTCAACAGGATCATGGCGCGATGCATCGAGTATTCCATCATAGCCATCAACACGCCGCATCGCTTGTAGTTTCGGTACCCAGTTTTTAGTCATTAAATGTCCATATTTTTAAGGTCAAAAGTGTCAATTTCCCATCCTTAGATAAACCCAATAACATGTGATTCAGCTATATTTCACCTAAAATATAGAGTTTCTCTCAAGTTTTGCTCAAGAACAAGTTAGGGTTTTCAAATAAGGATTTAAATTCAATACTCAAATTCAAGAATCTCTCCGTCAATCTTTGTAAAATCAAGAACTAAGGTATGTCAAGTTTTGATTTATGAATTCCTTTCATCCATGAAGTCTAAGAAGCCTCTTTCAAATTATAAAATATAATATTTATGTTGTGGGGTATTTGTAACCATGTTTATCTTATTGTATGATTCCCAAATTGGAATCTTTATGTATTTTCATGAAACTACGTTAGTATGCAAGATGAAATCCATGAATTAAGTTGTTTATGATGTGTAATTTAATGATTTCACCTATGCCCTAAGTTGTGCATGTAGGGTGTTTGACAAAATGGCTAGGAGGATAGAAATTAGGTATTATAGCTCAATTGTGACTCAAATAATAAATGCATGCTTTACCCTTATGACAAGACTTTCATGATATTGTGTGCATTATTAGTATTTGATAGAATGTTCATGAGATTAGGTTGATGAAAGTATGATATGTCTTATGCAATTCCAACCATGTACAATATTATGAAAACCATGTGTTTCATGAAATCCCCAACTTATTGTACTATGAATTGTTGATATTGGTTATGTGTTCACGAAGTGTCAAGTCTTGTCAGTTTCATGATATCGAGTCCTGGGGGTACTTGTACCCAAAAATTTAGTTGTGTGCCTAGAGCCAGAGTCTGTTTTCATGATAATCCCATTCAAGCTATGACGATTAGAATTCAGTCAGTTACATGACTGAAGAAAACTCAAAAATCTCAGTAATCTAAGTTAGTTATCCGATCTCTATAGTATTCCCTCAGTCAATAGAATTTAGTAAACTCTATTCAAATTAGCTAAAAGATACTATCAATAATAGTTTAGTTCAGTTTAAATCAGTTTAGTGTCTCTTCAGTTGGGAGTAGGATTCAACACCGAGTGAACCCAAGGATGGGGACTCACCTATTAGTCAGTAGAGGATATGATCCTTTGAAGCAATCCTTGCATTCTATAATTACTTAGACTGCATAGTTTGAGGTGTATCCTATGAGCTTAGGGGTTATACACCTAATTTGAGATTCCTAGTAGAAGGGATTGATGGAAGAGCTCCCTGTCAGAGAGGGTTACTCATAGCTTGTCTTTACCTGTAGCACGGTACGGACACCCTTCCAGCTGGGGTTACAGGTTGGACCCTACCAGTTCAGTTTTAGGGCATGTCAGTTAGATGATTACCTCCCATAATATCAGTTTCGAATCCAGTCTCAGTAATAGAACTCAGTTCAGTTCTTCAGTTTCAGGACTGTAAGATACAGTCGCTCAGCTCAGTGCGGAACTCAGCTAGTTCCATCAAAATCAGGACTATCAGACACAGTCACCTAGTTAATAGTATATTAATTCTATGAAATTCATATTACCAGTATTCAAATTTCAGGTTGGACCCTACCAGTTCAGTTTTAGGGCATGTCAGTTAGATGATTACCTCCCATAATATCAGTTTCGAATCCAGTCTCAGTAATAGAACTCAGTTCAGTTCTTCAGTTTCAGGACTGTAAGATACAGTCGCTCAGCTCAGTGCGGAACTCAGCTAGTTCCATCAAAATCAGGACTATCAGACACAGTCACCTAGTTAATAGTATATTAATTCTATGAAATTCATATTACCAGTATTCAAATTTCAGGACTATCAGATACAATCAATCTGGCCAGTTCTTCATAATTAGAATTGTCAGAAACAGTCTTTCCTTTATCAGTAATATGACATCAGTTCTTCAGTACTCAATAGACTTAGTCTTTCAGTATCTCAGTATTAGTACCCAGATATCAGTAAATCCACATTATCATAATTCATGAGTTAGTGTTATCACGATCTCATAAACAATTACATATTCATGAATGTATTCTTATGTATATGTTATTCAGCAATCAGAGTCAGCAGTAAGTCCTCATCATTCGAGGTTGTTATTATTTGATCATTTTGTTCTTTTAGTACTTAGTTTATTTTGGTAGTTGGGGGATTGTCCCATCAACTCCTTATTCAGATAGTTTAGTTTTAGAGGATTTCAGACTACAATATGTTCAGATAGTTTTTTAGTTGTTTTGGTATTGTTATACCATATTTTCAGTTATGTATCAGTATTGAACCTTATGTACTTTTAGTTCATGTTTCTATATTTACGATATTACCATTAGTATTATTCAGGGCTTAGTTATAGATATCAATCATGGGTTAGCTTGTAGTCCTTCGGGATTATGAGCATCGTGTAGTGTTTTGGGTACCAGATTTGGAACGTTACATATTAGCATATGTTTTATACATCATGATTAGTTATTAATTTGGGTGTTATTCATGTTTTTCCCATACCATAAATTTTTTAATATTTTTCAAGATCAATCTACATTAGATTGCATTGGCAGATTATGAACACCTGATAACTAGATAATTATATATGCCCTAAATGTTGAGTTTTAAGTCAATCAGAGCATACTTATTTAAGAAATTTATAATACTATCAGCTTGAGCATAGGGCAGTATCAGTTATGTTAAGTTTTTAATTAGTATCAGTGTCATTTTTGTTAGGAGTTGGACTGAGCACCCAGCAAACCTAGGGATAAAGTGTCACCAGCTAGTAGAAGACTAAAATCTTTAGTAGAAGTCCCTAAGTTCCAAAATGTAATAGCTAATGTAGGTTATGAGATGTCACCTGCCATTTGATGACTGGCACTGTTTTAGGGGTCACCATCCAGTAGAGGAGTGACACTATATTTCTTTGGGACATCATGTTAGTAGGTCCATACAGCCAGTGTTGGTACCCACAGCAAGGTACTAATACTCTTCTAACTAGAGTTATAGGTTGGACCTCAATTAGCTCAGATCCAGGCATTCAGTTATATGATTGCTCCCAAAGTTTTAGTTTGGCATCCAGATTATATCAATTCAGGTTTGCATGAGGACGAGTCCATATATCAGTTATTCAATTATTTAGATTATTTCAGTACATATTTATTCTTAGTCTTGTATTTGATTTTCATGTTCATGCATTCACATTTCGTATATATACATATCGAGTAGTATTTTTCTCACTTACCAGTACATTCAAAGTACTGATCACATACTCTCTTTTCTTCTATGTTGTCTTATAACAGAGGTTCTGAAGCTCAGTTCTTCAATCGTACTTAGACAGTTCATGTGCCATTCAGTTGCAGCATTGGTGAGTGTTCATCATTTGAGGACTAATTATACTATTTATCATGCTTTCAAGTATTTCAGTTCATGTTTTTTCAGTAGCCATAGTTAGTTTGGGACTATCCCAATACATTATAATATTTAGAGGCTTTCAAACAGTCAAACAAATAGTTATGTTTTCAATGATGTGTTTCAGGCTCCTTTGTTTTTGACTTGATAGTTTAAACATATATTAAATAACTTCCTCACAATATTTTGTTACCTTCCTTTTAGTATTTACATCTTGTGCCAGATCATGGGTTAGCTTGGGGTTACTTATGGTCTAACAACCGTGTTATGACTAGGGGTAGTCTCGGGTTGTGATAGATGAAATAATGTATTAGCCTAAGGTCAAGTTAGGATAAGGTTTAGGAAGTAATACATATAAAAGAGTATCATTAAAATAGATAAAAAGTTGAACACAAATGAATGATTGGCTAATGGAGTAGGTATTGAACCTAGTAATGACTTGAATATTGGGATTTCTAGATAATATCGATAATCTTTATCTCAGTATAAACAAAGTGAGATAAATAGAAAAAAAGAAAACCAAAATAAAAAAAATATTAATAAACTGATATTTTCCTTATATATTGTATTAGTGAATGAATTTATGATTGTGAATTAGAGTTTAGACTCATTTTGGTTGAATGTGCACTCCTAAAATAAATACTTTCATTTACTGAATATGGCTTGACAATGATTCTTTGAATAAGCCATGGATACGTCTTAGGACATGCTATAATTGATGAAAGTAATGATTCATATCTACTTGTGATTTAGAGTGTTAACGTATGATTAATGTTTACCTAAAATGATTAACTTTATTTGACCAAGTGTTTGGATGATTACCTATTGTTGCAATGAATAATTAAGGAAGGTAATTGTTAAATTATATTCAAAGTGTAAACACATTCAATGAATTTATATTTAAAGATTATGGTTGTTTCAAGTGTTGGTTGTTATCATTGTTTTCCATGATCTCTATAATATTACATTATTTTTTATGGGATGTACTAATAGTGCACATCTTCATGGGATTTAATGCATTCAGGTTTGCCGGCACTTGATGTTTGGGTTTTGGTATATGGAAAAATCTCATCCCCTATAGGTCATAGCTAGTAGGTTCACCCATAAGACCCTTAGCATGTATGTACAAGGTGTGTATAAGTGTGATAATTCCTTGAGTGGACCATGTATATGATTATTATCATTGTTGTTGTTTATTCTGGTTCAATGAGTGGTCTAAATCATATTGTAGCTGTTATTGTGGATTCCTTAAGTGAATATAATTATGATGTTTCTTGATATATTTAGGATTCTTATGTAGTCCAACACTTAGCATATATTTTTTATTCTTGTTGTTAGAGTTAGTAGTTGTTGACTTGGTCATGCTTGGACTTGACTTGTTGTCTCATGACTTGTACTTGACTAAAGTTGTAGAGTTACTTGAAAATTCTTAGTGTTATAAACTTGAGTTATTTATCATGATGTGTGTTCATAGTTGTATTTTTTACAAATTAATTATTATTGGTTTTCATTTATCATTAAGGTTGATTGAGGCATAAGTGAAATAGATTGAATTAGTAACTATAAGGTTTAATCAAGTAAGAATAGGATCGATTACACTTAACGAGAAAATGATCAATTATCAGATGAGAATAAGAATGGAATACTCTTAGGTAACACATATATATATAGAAGTAATGCAAAGTAACTTGTTATATAAATTTTCATATTTTATTTTTGTTATTTCTATATTGTTTTTATGTGATCTAACCTTGATCGATCGATGATACCTAATCTGAGGTGAATTTATGCACCTTGGTGTTGTTATCCGGGCTTATTTACCTTAGTTTAAAGGACTTCACTTGTGCTTAATGATTTTGGAGTTAAAACACCAAGTTAAGAATCAAGGGACAAAAGCTAGTACACTTAGCTTGCACTATGCCCTTTACTAGTTCGTTGTCTTGAATTGTATGTTTTTCTGTGTTTTAATGTGTGGTGTTTGATATCTTGGGGTTTGATAATGATGATATATAGTTGATTTAAAAGCTATAAATCAAGTGAAAAAAATATCACAAAGCATGGAGTTGAATGACAAACACATGGGACAAACATGGATCAAAGTTGGATGTTTTGGAGTTCTTGGTGTGCCACGCTGCCTAGGTGCCACGCTAATGCTGTGGCATGCCATTTGAATCTTTTTGATGTCAAATTAAAGTGTGCCTTAATGTTTTTGGCATACAACCATTCCTATATGGCGCTATATTCACGAGGCATGCCCTTAGGTTGAAATCAGCAATTTTTGTCCTCTTATAAATAGGACACTTAGTCATTATGTTAGACACCTTGGACGTCCTTGGGAATTGAAAGGATGCTGGAGACAACTCCAATTATGGTTTTTATATTCTTATTGTATATGGATTTTATCATGGATTATACTATTGTGATTCTTGTTACGTCTATGAGCGGCTGAACACCCTTTTTCGGGGTTAAGGCCAAGAACATGATTACTATTATTTTGAATTGATTTGGTTATGGTTTTTCATCATTATTGGTTATTTTTTAATCATTGTTATTAGTATTTTAAGACTTCATGATCCTTATAATACATGATAAACTCTAGTGTTAACCTAGAAGGATGAATAGTATAGTAGAATGTGAGATGAATATAATAGGATCATTTTCTTCATAGAAAGATGTTATAATTTGAACATAGTATCGGAATATACTTAAGTTCCCTATTTGGTTCAAGTTCGGGATGAATACAAAAGTATTTAACTTATTTCTCACATACTCCCTCAATGATGTAGTTGCAGAGCTAAGTTAGATAATTGATTAAAGGTTTGGAAGGCCATAGTCATATTATAGACCTCGTGGAATATCAAACCAGATACATAACCTAACTAATAAAGTTCTTTAACATAGTATGATTGTTCAAAGTTCCTTGACCCTAGGTTTCTCTCCATTGATTGTACAAGAACATTAATTTACTGCATTGTTTTTGTTCAATATTAGTTATAACTTCCAAACTCTCGTGGTTATTTTTAAACTGATTCAATTTTGATAGTTAAACTAAAATTAGATAGTTGCTTAACATTAGTCCCTATGGTATACATACATGTCTTTCATAAAGACATTATATTACTTGGGTGGACCACGTATGCTTGCACATGTGCTTGAGCACAACAATACCTACAAATACGTATGGTTTGTACTAATATCACCCTTGCAATACCCTTTTTCAAGAATAGTCTATTGTAGAAATATGTGTTGGTTTCATGACTTTTTTGGATATTGATTCTTCAGCAACTCCCACTCCTCTTTCTCATGATGGAAGTTATGTCCAGTTTTACTTTTTCCTTAGAAGCTCTTATACCTATTTAGACAAAATCCTAGGGTAGTTTATGTTTCTGCATTTGTTTTGTCAATACTATTATAATAAATATGAGATACTATTTTAAAAAAGACTTTCACTTAATATCTTAATATGGTGGTAACGGGTTCTCCTATCTAGGTGGATTGAAATAGGTAAAACACCCTTCTTTTGACCCTTAGAAAATTCTTGAATATTGAAGGTTTTAGAGATAATATGACTTGAGATAATAGAGGTATGATATTGTACAGTTTAGATTCCCTCCTCGCATATGTAAATTATTATGGTTGGGTTGGTTTCTATCAAAGATATATTTGAACACCTTACTAGTCATTAGTTGGGATAGGAATGGTATGTTGCCAGGTCTTATAGTGCCTTAAGTATTGTCCAAAGTAATCTGTCTAGGGTACAATTTAAAGGATACTTCTCATATGTTAGGATACGATTTAGTCATGTGTGTTCATAGGTTTGTCAATATGGGATCCAAGATGAATCGAGTATATGAGATAAGGGTACCACTCGTAACCTAGGGTACAGTTTAGGGGGATGGGTCGTACCCTCCTGCGTGTATGTTTTAGTTTTTAGGATGGGGGTGTTACAAACATTTCCCACCCCAAAACCCTTAAGTCCCCACATCTTAAAACATCTTGTGGCCTCTCATTACCAATAATTAAAAGATCAAACACTCCAAAAACAATCTTTAACCTCTCTTTTGAAGATTGGGGATAGGATTATTTAAAGGTCTTCATCTAGAGGCTTAGGATTCATGTTTTTTCATGAATATTCTTGAATAAGGCATGTGAATCTTCCCTCATTGTTAGTTCATAAATATCATGTGTTTCAAAGGTTTTTAATGATTCATAAATGGTGTTTTCAAAAACCTATGTTGAGGATTTTATTGCATATGATTGAGTATTATTTTCTCTTGGTTTAACTTGTATTTATACATGTTTTTGGTGATGATTTTCCTATGTGCTTGATTTGTAATTATGGTTTAACATATGGGTCATGATTTACCCTAAACTTGATGGTTTTTACCTTGATTTTGGTCTTGATAATAACATTCTCTCAAAGCGATTGTAACAATTTCAAAGGGAATGAAATAGTCACATGACAATGATGTTTTGAACTAAGGCTTGGCCTAATGAATATGAATGGTAGGTAAATGGTTTTGTAAAGACCTTTTGGTCATGTAATGATCTAAATGGTAACCTTAGTGGTTGATATTGTTAAAAGGGTTTGAGTCCATAAATATTAACTTGATTTATGTCTTTGTTAGATAGTGGTTTTTAAATCACTAAACTTTGAACTGGACAAATATATTTTTAGATGATGGGTTTGAGTCCCAAATTCAATTGAATAAATGGTTGATTGATAATAGTAATGGCATGTGGTATACTTTCAAGTAGTGTTTCTATGCCAATACCAATGAAGTACTTGATCTTGGGTGTATTTATATGCCTAAGCACCATAACTTATCCATATTTTAGCTATGTTTAGAGAATAAAGTGCCTAGTTTCTTATGTTTTTACCCTACTTCTATGTAATTGAGATAACCGATGTGATTAGCATGATTTCAGGTATTAATGAGGTAGATGAAGACATAATGGGACTATGGAATGCGGATGGGATATGACACAAGAGAGAGTAGCAATCTGGACCAAATGTGGCGCCTAGAAACTATGTCCAAGACTAATTTGTCATTTATAATTAGTTTAGGGACTTAGAAGGAAATTATGAGAGAAGAGATTATTAAAAGACTTAATTGCTGAATTTTTATTCATTATTCATTATTCTGTATTATTCTGAGAGAGGAGAAAGGCGGCTTACCTTGAGGAGAGAGAGAGAAACATTTTTCTCTCTTGTTTTCACTATTCACACACCAAGATCATCTTCTAATTTTTGGTATGATGAATATATTTATGATGTTTTTGTTTTATTCATGAGTAGCTAAGTTTATTAGTTAGAGTTATGGAAGCCTTGTAGCATACAATCTACCACTTTAGGTTTTGAATTCATTATGCATTGATTTGTTTACATCATACTCTCTTCGCTTATCTTGAATTCTCGTGGTTGCAAACATAGAGGATATGCCTTAAAATGCAACTTGTTCGAAAGAAAGGTTGATGTTCAAAAAAGAGAGTAGTGACAAGAAAATAGGATTACCAACCCCTATTTTATAAGTTAATGCCTTAGCAGGATTAGCTACTTGGAGATTTCGTATTATTTTTGGTGAACACTTTTAATTCGAGAGAGCTAAAGTGAAATAGTCCTTGATGGTTGAGAAAAATTAGGATTATGTTGTGAAATACAATACGTTTCTCTGTTAGCATGGTGCATGTATGAATTCATAAAGCCCAGAGTTAGTAAGTATTGAAAACTACAAGGTGGACATAACCTAGCTTGCCATTCACTGAATTTGAATACTACTACACATATTTAATCTTGTTAAACTGAAATCATTAATTTGTGAACTGAATCAAATCCCCCTTATTTATTTTATGAAAATGAATGATTAAAAGTCAGCTAATCTGCATACAACTTAATTAACACCATATTCCCTGTGGGATTCAACCCCAACCTAGTTGTGTTATATATTTGACAACGACCGCTTGCTGTCTCATAAGAGAGGTGTAATTTGGGTGTATCAGTACCTTTGGTAAGTAACTAACTAAATAGTTGTGTATGTGAAATGATGGTTTTAAATTAGGCTTTATAGTAGGATGTGTAGCTGGACTGTGAAAGTGGAGTCTGAAGGACTAACACTGGAAACTGCGTAAGTCAATTTGGATATCTTATGACCAAGTGGTCTGAGTCCCCCGAATGAATATGTGAATGGGAGGTTCAAGTCCCCCATAACAAGTGTAATGGTGCTTAAGTTACCTTGATTATTCTGGGAGGTTTAAGTCCCTCTTAAAGGTATATACGAATATGGATATTCTGTGGTTTGTGCAGCTATAGGTACTGGGGCCCTTCTAGCTATGGGAGAGTCTAGACTTTATAGCCTATGGGTTCCTTGTTCTATGACGACCATGCTACAAAGCCCAGTTTAATAAATTAAAAAATTATGTTAATCTTAATCCCTATCACGTCATGGTGTAAGTACCGATGTATATGTAGGTATTGCATTGGTAAATGCATTGATTGATTTATTTGAAACTATTGGCACTATTTTATCCTTATTCTTAAGTTACCTTCTAGAATTCAACCACAAACCATCTTTGATATTATATCCCCATGCGATGAAGGTGTTGGTCATGCTACACCTCCTACTCAGTGATCAAACTTTGGGGACAACTTGTGTTGAATTGAAGTGGTCAGCTTCCATACTTCAAAAGGATCCATTTCTAGTTTTAGGTTTTTATGTTTTCACTGGATAGTCTAGGACATTAGTTTTGGCTATGATTGGGGGCATGCCCTGAATAGGTGTTGTTTAATTTCTGATAGAGACTTTGTGAAACCACTATGGGTTTGTATGGGAGGCATCGGTAGTGGTGTCATCCTTTGCTTTGGTATTGGTATTGAGGCTGATATCATATGACTTTATTAGATTTATTATACTTCCATTTTATTATGGTATGGATTTGATTGTTATTTTTGTTTTGGTTATAGTTGTTGGTTGGCATTGGATGGTTAGACTTGTTTGGTTTGGCCATGGTTATGGACCTATCCCAAAGGCTTTGAGTTGATATTTACTCTATCTTTTCATATTTTTAGAATTCATCTGACATAGGGTTTATTATTGGTGTTTGGATTGGGTATTGGGGGTGGTCTTCGGTCCTTATTGTACTTGGGATGCCCATTACGATAAGGCCCTGGTTTGGGTCATGTCAATTTAGTATCAGAGCTAGGTTCTAGTCAGTTGGGTATCCACAAAGCCATATCGAGTATAGTTTCTTTTAGGGGTGTGTACCGCGCCTCTCTCATAAGGTAGAGGCTACAAGGCATTTAGGAATGTTTTACTTTCTTGTTATCTTATTTCGAGCTATATAGTCTAGGATGTTGGATTCTTTTGATTTTCATTTTCTTGTCTTTTAGATCATGCCTCAATCATCAGAAGCTCATGGAAACTCCTCTGTCCCAACTAAGGAAAATATTGATGGAATACGCTCTACTCATGGGATCACTACTTGGTCTAGGGTTTCGGTGTCAGATTTTTCTATAGTTTCACCAATTCCCTCTAGTCCTACTCAGGATAATGTGATGAATGATGAGTTTCATCTGTTGATTCATATGATTTCTTTGTTGGTAGCTTCTCAGGCTTAGCGTGGTGCATCTGCTACTCCATCTTTTAGGCCACAAGGGTTGGCCAGTTCATGAGGTTGAATCCTCTAACTTTTATGGCTGTTAAGGTGGATGAGAATCCTCAGGGTTTTATAGAAGAAATGGAAACTATTTTTAGGGTGATTCTTACCAATAATATGGAAGAGGTGGAGTTTACTGCCTACCAGTTAAAGAATGTGTCATACCAATGGTACGAGGAATGGGATCAGGCAAGGGGTGACATTGAGGTGTCATATCCATAGGAAGATTTATCTAATGCATTTTTAGATCACTTTTTTCCTCAAAGCAAAAGTGGATGAGTTTTTTAATCTACAATAATAGAGGATGTCGGTCAAGGACTATGCCTTGAAGTTTTACCAGTTGTCTCGGTATTCTCCATAAATGGTGTCTGATATGAGGGAAAGAATAAGGAAGTTCACTTCAGGACTATCTCATGAGTTGATCCTTGAGAGTAAGGCTTCTTTGTTGATCAAGGACATGATATCTCTAGGTTGGTTATTTATATGTGGAAAGTAAATAAGTGAAAATGAAGCAGTCTATGTTTAGTAAGAGGTGGGGGAAAAGTTTATGCCTTTTGAGCAGAGTGGTAGAGATGGTGGTAAGTGGCTAAACAAAAAGTAAGGGAGTGCTTGTTATTTCTCCACATCTAGTGCTCCTTACCCAAAGCCATTAGGTGATCATCGATATCAACATAATAATGGATCCCAGGCACAGGGTGCCCAAATCTAGGCTATTGGGGTTCGTTAGCTCTATCCCATTCTCCTTTTAGATTTTATAGGCGATCACACCATCAGTTTTGTGAGAAAGGAAAGAACAATTTTTTTTATTGTGGTCAGATTGGTCACATGCATCACGACAGTCGTGATAGAATGGATTCTAAGGCTAACAATGTTTTGGCTTTCTTTTCATCTACTCCTATGGGTGCTTCTTATACCTCTGTTTTTCTTTTGGTACCAGCACTGGCCGGAATAAGTTATATGATCTTGTGTCTCGTTAGGATTCTGGGGCATCTCCCGATGCTGTCATGGGTATGTTGAATATTTTCTCCCATGATATGTATTATTTACTTAATACAACGTTCACTCTTTTTTGTATGACTCCATTTATGGTTGTGCATTTTGGTTTTAGTTCTTAATTTATTTCTGATTTTTTTGTATCTACACCGGTTGGTGACTCTGTGATTGCTAAAATATTCTATAGGGGTTGTGTGGTATCTATTATGGTAGAGAAAATCTTATGTATTTGATAGAGTTAGATATGGTTGACTTTGTTACCATATTGGGGATGGATTTGTTGCATTCGTTTTATGCTTCTTAGATTTTCGGACCCGTAAGGTCATATTTAAATTCCATAATTAGTCGGTCATTGTATGGGAAGGAGGATTTTTAGTGCCTATTATATCTTTGAGCCGGAATGTTGATTTCCAAAGGGTATTTGTATCATTTGGACGGGGTCAAAGATTCTAACTCAGAAGGTCCTTTGCTAGAATTTGTTCCCATGGTTAAGGAGTTTCCCGAGGTTTTCCTTGGTGATACTTCTGGTATACCTCCAAAGAGGGAAATTAATTTTGGGATTGATCTTGTTTCGGACACTCATCTAATTTTTATCCCTCCTTATAGAATGTCTTTAGCTGAGTTGAAGGAGCTTAAGGCATAATTGAAGGATCACTTAGATAAAGGTTTCATCCATCCTAGAGTGTCTCCGTGGGATGTTCCTGTGTTATTTGTGCGCAAGAAGGATGGTTACCTCGGATATGCATTGACTATCATCAGTTGAATAAGGTGACTATAACGCCCCAAAATGTCATCCCGAAATTCTAAACGGTGCTTAGGGCTACACATAGCCCCAAACTAATCTTTGGAGCCAAACACTACCTCAAGGAATTCAATTCAACAATAGTCATGCACAACAAAGAGATATACCACATCAGGTTCAAGAGAAATACTGCAGAATACTAGACTGTAAAACAAAAATATATTGCATGTCTGTACATACTAACCCTCTAGTCTGAAAAAGCCTCTATACATCAGAATCAAGGACTCATTGGGACAAACCCCCAATTGACTGAACAGTACTGAAAACTATAACAAATGATATCACAAAAATAAAGACACGGTCCTCGAACCATAAGGACTCAGCACTGAGGGAACGTAGTAGAGGCACTTGAATATTGCTAACGCGACTGCAGCTGAGTGCCTGAACCTACATTACGAGAAAATGTAGCCCATAGAAAAATATGTGGGTCAGCACTTTACAATGTACTGAGTATGTGGAGGTGCATGCAACAATGCAAATATCATCGTCAATGTCATAAAAATGTCCATATGTACAATGATGGCTCACTTGGCTTGAGTTAGATTGAAACATACTTTTCATGATCTCATAGTAAATAAATCATATGATAAAAACCTCATAAATCATCATAAATAACTCAACTCTTCAACTCAAGACTCGGAGTGACTCGGTAATTCAAGTAACTCAACTCTTATGGACATGGGAGGTTCTTATAACCGACATAAACTATGTGAGCTACATGGAGTCCAACGTTTTTCCCTCCTAAGGAGAGAACCCCACATTGGCAGGAGCGTCATACTCTTTCCAGGTAGTACAACCTAAATTTAGTAATCACAATCACATACTCGGCCTCTGGCCCACAATTATTAGTATCAATCCTATGCGGGCATGTAGTTTCGGGAGAAATACCATATTTCCAGCTCGATGCTAAATACTACTCCCAGACATAAAATCACAACGCGTTAGGAAATCCACCACAAACATCACAAGGGTCTATCATGAAGATCAAATCAAATCTCTTTCTCATTTATCAAATCATAATCAATTTGTGGATTCCTAACTCGACTCAAATCAAATCAATCATTCTCAATATCAAAATGTATCAATTCATTATATCATGGTACCTTCTGCTTTCTCTGAACTCAAAGAAAACAGGTGAGGGTACTTGGCTTGCATATCAGCTTTGGTTTCTCAAGTAGCACCCTCAATAGATTGATTTCACCAAAACACTTTAACCAAAGGAACTTCTTTGTTCCTTAGCCTACGGATTTGAAAATCCAAAATCTCAACTGAAAACTCCTCAAATGAAAGGCTATCATGAATATCTAAGCTTTTAGAAGAATCAACCACGATAGAATCACCAATACACTTCTTAAGCATGGAAACATGAAATACCGGATGAATGCTAGACAACTCTATGGGTAACTCCACCTCATATGCTACTTTCCCAACACGGCTCAGAATCCTGTACGGACCAACATAACGAGGACTAAGCTTTCCCTTCTTCCCAAATATCTTCACCCCTTTCATGGGTAAAACCTTTAAGTACACCAAATTATGAACATTAAACTCAAGATCTTTTCTTCTCATATCTGCATACGACTTCTGACGACTTTGAGCGGTCTTCAATCTTTCTCAGATCAACTTAACTTTTTCCATAGCCTCGAACACAGCATCAGGCCCAATTATAACAGTTTCTCCTACTTCAAACCAACCTATAGGTGATCTACATCTTCTCCGATACAAATCTTTGAATGGGCCCATCTGAATACTAGCATGGAAACTATTGTTATACGCAAATTGGATCAATGGCAAGTGCTCATCCCAACTACCTTTAAAATCAAGCGCATATGACCTCAACATATCTTCTAAAGTCTGAATGGTCCACTCTGCCTGACCATCTGTTTGCGGATGGAAAGCAAAACTTAGATGAACATAGGTACTGAGACCCTTCTGAAAAGCTCTCTAAAACTAAGAAGTATGTTGAGTACCCCTATCAGAGATAATATCCAAAAGAACTCTATGAAGTCAAATGAATTCTCAAATATACAATCTAGCATAATCCTCAGCTGTATAAGACTAATGCACTGGAAAGAAATGAGCTGAATTAGTCAAGTGGTCCACAGCAACCCAAATCAAATCATGGTGACGACGAGGAGGCAAACCAATTACGAAATCTATATTTATTTCTTCCCACTTCCAAGTAGGAATGCTAAACCCTTCTATTACACCACTAGATCTTTGGTGTTTTACCTTAACCTGTTGACAAGTGGAACACTTTGCCATAAATCCTTCTATGTCTTTCTTTATACCGTTCGACCAATAGATTTCCCACAAATTACGATACATCTTGGTAACACTGAGATGAATAGAATATCGCGTGCCATGTACTTCATCCATAATTCTCTGCCTTAGATCATCAACATCGGGAACACACAATCTACCCTGCAATCTCAACACACTATCTCCCCCTTTGGAGAAAACCTCTACCTTTTGGTCCTTAACTGACTCCTTCAGTCTGACCAAACTAGGATCCCTATCTTGCTTTTCCTTTACCTCCAAGACTAAAGAGGACTCAGATCCACTCTGAACTAACATACTCCCTTCAGCGGAATCAAGTAATCTAATACCCAACCTAGCCAAACGATGCACATCATGAGCCAATTCTTTCTTATCATTCTCTACATGAGCTACACTACCCATAGACAACCTACTAAGAGCATATGCCAAAATATTGGCCTTGCCTGGGTGATACAACACACTCATATCATAGTCTTTTAACAACTCTAACCATCTTCTTTCTCTAAGATTTAACTCCCTTTGAGTAAACATATACTGCAGGCTTTTTTGATCAGTAAACATATCAACATGAACACCATACACATAATGTCTCCAGATTATCAAAGCAAAAACTACAGCTGCTAATTCAAGATCATGGGTTGGGTGATTCTTCTCATGAGGCTTCAATTGTCTAGAGGCATAAGCTATAACTTTACCCCTATGAATCAACTCATAACCCAAACTAACTCTAAAAGCATCACAATACACCATAAAACCATCAGTACCAATGGGTAAAGCTAATACTGGGGCTGAAGTGGCTCGAGTTTTTAACTCCTGAAAACTCTTCTCACAAGGTTCTGACCACAAGAACTTTAATTTTTGTGGGTCAACCGGATCATGGGAGACTCAATAGAAGATAAGCCCTCAATAAAATAACAGTAGTAACCATCTAGATCCAAGAAACTCGTAATGTCAGATGGGGAGGTAGGTCTAGGCTAGTTTTTTACAGCTTCTGTCTTTTGGGAATCGACTCTAATGATTCGGCGGAAACAATGTGACCCAGAAAAGTAATTAATCTTAGCCAAAATTCATACTTGCTAAATTTAATGAATAATTGATGATCTCTAAGAGTTTGCAAGACAATTCTAAGATATTCGGCATGATCATCCTCACTTCGGGAATATACAAGAATATCGTCTATGAATACAATGACAAACATATCAAGATATTTCTTGAACACTCGATTCATAAGGTCCTTAAAGGCTGCTGGAGCATTGGTTAACCCAAAGTACATGACAAGAAACACAAAGTTACCATAATGGGTTCGAAAGTCTATCTTTGGAATATCATACTCTCTCACTTTAAGCTGATGATAGTCCAATCTAAGGTCTATTTTTGAGAAGTAGCTTGCACCTTGTAACTGATCAAACAAGTCATCAATTCGAGGAAGAGGGTACTTGTTCTTGATAGTTACTTGTTGAGTTAATAGTAATCAATGCACATATGCAATGTACCATTTTTATTATGCATGAATAGAACAGGCGCACCCCACGGGGAAACACTGGGTCTAAAAAAGCCTTTTTCTAAGAGATTTTTGAGTTACTCCTTCAACTCTTTAAGCTCTGCGGGAGCCATACGATACAGAGAAATGGAAATAGGCTGAGTACCGGGAAGGAGATCAATCTCGAATTCTATATCTCTATCAGGTGGGACCCCTAGAAAATCTTTTGGGAAAATATTGGGAAACTCATTAACAATGGTAACTGACTGAATAGTCGAAATCTCGGACTTGAGGTCTCTAACTCGAACTAGGTGATAGATGCAACCCTTGGAAATCAACTTCCTAGGATATAAAATGGCTCTTCAGAGTTACAAAACTCCTAGACCACTTAAAAACAAGCTCATCAGGAAACTGAAACTTGACCACTCAGGTACGACAATCTATAGACACATAGCACGAGTGAAGCCAATCTATACCCAGAATGACATCAAAATGAACCAATCTAGCTCAATCAAATCAGCACATATAACCTAATGAAGGACAGTGAGAGGATACTTCTTATACACTCACTTAGCAATCACAGATTCTCCTACCGGGGTAGATATCAGAATAGTCTTAGGAATTCGTTCATGGTCCATCTCAAAATTTACAGCAACCAGAGGTGTCACACAAGAGAAACATGAACTGAGGTCCATTAATATATACACATCAAAATAAAAAACACGAAGCATACTAGTGAATACATCTAGAGAGTGCTCCTGCTCTTGACAAGGTGGTATAGCATAGAACCGATTCTGGCCTGAACCACCAGCAATACTAGAAGAGGTGCCCTGAGGAGGAATTGAGGGGACTACGAGAGTGGGGGCACTAGTAGCCTTAATCTAGGGATGAGAATCTTGATTCCCATTTTTAGCATACGAAGAATCTGTAAGTTAGTGGCCCAACTTACCATAACAAAAGCAACCCCTCCGATCAACAAAATACTTACCAAAATGTTCTCCACCATACTTGGCACATGAAGGAGGACGAGGTCTGTTACTTAAACTTTCCTAAGACCTGGATGGGATAGGCCTGTTCCCCTGCTCCTGCCTACTTCTAGGTGCGGGAGCACTAACTGAGGAAGGCGCGGGCGTAAATAGACGTCCCTAAAATTGAGGGCGGTTCCCTTCATGGAATTTGGATTAAGTTAGTCCCTGTTGCTTTGATCTAACTCTTTTATTCCCTCTTAATCTCTCCTTCTCTTTCACCTTATCAGCTTTAATCTGTTGGGCATGTATCATCAACCAAGAAAGGTCCATCTTCTGTTAAGCATAGAAAATCTATAGTCTTTCACAACATAACTTGACAAGTCGGTCACGAACATGCTCATAATGGTCCTGGAGATAGCCATCATAGTAGGAGCATAATTGGATAACTGATTGAATCTAAGACAATACTCCTTAACAGTCATGGAGCCTCGTATTAAATTCATGAATTTCTCTATCTTTGATTTCCTCATCTCAAGAGGAAAAATCTATCCAAGAATGCATCCTAGAATAACTACAATGTCATGGGATCGGCATCCTCCCTTATAATTATCCTCCATATCTCCACCCAATCATATGCAATATTTTTCATTCGATAGACAGCCAATTCAACACTCTCCTCCTCAGTCACATGCATAATCTGAGGGATCTTTCTTACTTTATCCAAGTATATCTGTGGGTCTTCACCTATCTTTGACCCATAGAAATCAGGCGAGTTTATCCATATAAAGTTACGAGCTCAAGCTACAGCAGAATTATTCTTTTGCGGAGGCGGAATAGTAGCCTGGGTGTTAGCTTGAGCATTGGTGGTAACTGCCTGGGTTAGTGCTTGAAAAGCTTCCCGGAATTCTGCATGAGACACATGCTCGTTCAAGGGATCAATGGGTTAAGGTTGCTCGTTGTTTCTATGAGCTCGATGAGAGGCATTTGTTGTTATAAGAGAGCACAAGTTAATCACAGATAAAGAGGCAGTTGTAGGCACGTTAAACTTTAGAAAAAAAAAATGACTTTTCCTAAAAATTTTGTAGCCTCTTGCTCATAGATGTGGCATGCGACACACCGATGATCAAGACTCAATGTAATACGGCTTGTCAGATTCCCTAGGACTCCTTAAACCTTAGGCTTTGATACCAAGCTTTGTAACACCCCAAAATTTCATCTTGAGATGTCACATGGTGCTTAGGGCTACACATAGCCCCAAGTTAACCCTTGGAGCCAGACACTACCTCAAGAAATTCAATTCAACAATAGTCATGCATAACAAAGAGATATACCATGTCGAGTTTAAGAGAAATACTAAAGAATACTAGACTGTATAACCAAAATATATTGAATGTCTGCACACACCAACCCTCTAGTCTGACAAAGCCTCTATACATCAAAATAAAAGATCCATTGGGAAAAACGCCCAACTGACTCAACAGTACTGAAAACCAAAACAACAAAATGATATCACAAAATATAGACACGGTCCACAAACCATAAGAAGTCACCACTGAGGGAACGTAGTTGAGGTACTCGAATATCGTTAACGCGACTACGGCTAAGTACCTGAACCTATATTACGAGAAAATGCAGCCCATAGGAAAATATATGGATCAACACTTTGGATTGTACTGAGTATGTGGGGGTGCATGCAACAATGCAAATATCATCATCAATTTCATAAAAATATATAGATGTACAATGATGGGTTACTTGGCTTGATTTAGATTGAAACATAATTTTCATGATCTCATAGTAAATAAATCATATGATAAAAACCTCATAAATCTTCAAAAATAACTCAACTCTTCAACTCAAGACTCGGAGTGACTTGGTAGTTTAAGAAACTCAACTCTTGTGGACATGGGGGGTTCTTATAACCGACATAAACCATCTGAGCTACATAGAGTCCAACATTTTGCCCTCCTAAGGAGAGAACCCCTTATTGGCGGGAGCTTCATACTCTTACCAAGGAGTATAACCTAAATTTAGTGATCACAATCTCATACTCAGCCTCTGGCCCATAATTATCAATATCAATCCTATGGTGACACGTATTTTTGGTGGAAATACCATATTTCCTGCTCAGTGGTAAATACTACTCCTAGACACAAGCTTAGAACGCATTAGGAAGTCCACCACAAATATCACAAGAGTCTATCATGAAGATCAAATTAAATCTCTTTCTCATTTATCAAATCAAAATCAATTTGTGGATTCCTAACTTGACTCAAATTAAATCAATCATTCTCAATATCAAAATGTATCAATTCATTTTATCAAGGCAACATCAATAACTTTGAGGAAATATCAAGACTCATTGTAACGACTCAATCTCTTGAATCAATATACTCAATAATCCAATTTATCATAAGGAAGCATAAAGCATGACATATCTTGAAAGCACTTGAAATATCAACTCATGGTAGAAACATGAAATTAACAATATTAAATATCAAGTCATAACTTGGAAATAGAAAAATAATCATGTATAACAAAGCTTGAACAAAATTTATATTCTCATAATCTCATAATGAAGTAATTTGGGTATAAACCCACTTGCAAAATCATATAAATCCATGATAGAAATCAAAGCTTTGGGTACAAGAATGAAAGAATTGCTATTGTTCAAAACCCCATATACCTTAATCTTTGAAATTGGATGAATTCTAGTACTTGAGACTCTATCCGTACTTGTAATAAATAATTCTCGAAGCCCACACTATGAGGAACTTTATTCTTGAAAAAATTTGAAAGATTTATCAATGATTTTTGAAAGATTAATGTCCTTAAATAAAAACCCTATATATATTTCTTAAGAGAATTGGAAGAGAGAATGAAGAAATTAGGGTTTAGATAGAAATTCTCATATATATAAGGGCCTCCAAAATATGGGAAAAGACCAAAATATCCTTGTAAAAATGTCTTTTAATTGCAGAAAAAAATAGCTGACGACATTCGTGAAAAGTCGTCAGACTTTTGACAAGTCATCATGAAATATCGTCACAAAAAGGTAGATTTTATAATTTTTTTCTTAAGGTTGACGACATTGGTGATAAGTCATCACACTTGTGACAAATTATTACAAAATATTATCACTAGGAGTGGAAATCTACCTAAGGCTGACGACATTGGTGATAAGTCGTCACACTTCTGACAGCTTATCATAAAATGTCACCACTTAGTTTGTCAGCCTGACATACTAGAGTAAAATGGGAATAACTCTTGGATCCGATACTAGATTTGAGTTAAATTTGTATTGTTGGAAAGATAATTTAATTATATATCTTATGATTGGTCATGAGCTCAATAATTCAGAGTATAATGAGAGATATACTTATTTAAAGTTGAATATGGAAATATCCTTCCCAAGAATTCAATCAATAAGGAATGTTTTGATTCACCTAATCGCTAGGACATCTTTGGGGCCTTAATACACATTGCCCTTGATCAGAAAACAACCAAAGCACTATGGACCCAGAAGAAGGTCAAGTTCTTATGGACGGATGCATGTGAGGGTAGTTTTTAGTAGTCGAATAATAAATTGACTTCAGCTCCAATTTTGACCCTATCAGAGGTTAACAATGGTTTTGTAGTTATTGTGATATTTCTCGTGTTGGGCTGGGTTGTGTGTTGATGCAACATAGTAGGGCGGTGGCTCATGCTTCTAGACAATTGAACGTTCATAAGAAGAACTACCTTACTCTTGACTAAGAGTTGTTAGCAATGGTATTTGTGTTGAAGATTTTGCATCACTATCTCTATGGGGTTTATGTTGACATCTTTTTTATCATAAGAGCCTGCAGTATGTATTTACTTAAAAAGAGCTAAATCTCAGGTAAAGGAGGTGGCTTGAGTTGCTGAAGGACTGCGATATGAGTCTTCTCTACCATTTAGATAAGGCTAGCATTATTTTTTATGCTTTTAGTAGGTTATCCATTGGGAGTCTGGCTCATGTAAATAGGGATAAGCGTGATTTGGTGAAAGACAATCACTATTTGGCTTACCTTAGAGTTTCTCTTAGGGACTCTGAAGATTGTGGTGTATTTGTACATCCGGTATCTCATTCATTTCTTGTTGTTGAGATAAAGAAAGAGCGATATTGGATCCTAATTTGATGAATATTAAGAGTAATATGGGAAATTAAAAGTTTTTTGACTTTTAATTAGTGGTGATGGTATCCTGAGGTACCAAGGAAGGTTATGTGTTCCTGACATAGATGGGTTGAGAGAATGAATTCTACCTAAAGATTATGAATTTCTCTATGCTATTCATCCTAGTTCTACAAAGATTTATCATGATCTCAGGGAGTTCTATTCGTGGAACAATATGAAACCAGATGTGGCTAGCTACATGGCTAAGTGTATGGTGTGTCAACAAGTGATAGTTGAGCACATGAGACCCGATGGTTTTTACCAAGAGATTGAGTTTCCCGAATAGAAGTGAATAGTAACTAACATGGATTTCATTACCATTCTTCCTCAGTCTCAAAATCAATACAATTCAGTTTGGGTCATTGTGTATAGTATGGCTATGTCCGCTTACTTTTTATCGGTGAGGACTAGTTATTTGGTGGAGGATTATGTAAGTTGTATCTTGCGGAGATTATGAAGTTTCATGTTGCTTTCGTTTCTATCATTTTGGATCATGGTACTCTGTTCTCATATTATTTTTTGAAATTATCCCAAAAAGGTTTAGGAACTAAGATGTGCCTTAGTACTGCTTTCCACCCATAGTCAGATGGACAAGTGGAGAGAACCATTTAACATGGAAGATATTCTTCGTTCTTACGTAATCGACTATAGTGGTAGTTGGTTCAACCATTTTCCTTTGATTGAATATGCTTATAACAATAGTTATCACTCTAGCATTGGTATAAGATGTCGTTCTCCTATTGGGTCATATCAAGTTGGTGAGGGTAATTTGTATAGCCCTAATTTGGCTTACCAAGCCTTGGAAAAAGTGAAGGTGATTTATGATAGGTTGAAAGCTGCTCAGTGTTACAAAAATTCCTATGCAGATATAAGGCATAGGGATTTAAAGTTCAATGTTGATGATTGGGAATTATTCAAGGTATCTTCCATGAAAAGAGTGATGTGGATTTTTAAAAAGGGGAAGTTAAGTCCTCAGTTTGCTGGGACCTACTTGATATTGATGAGGGGCGGTAATGTTTCCAATAAATTAGAGTTGCCTTCTAGTTTGAGCTTAATTCATCTAGTTTTCCATGTATCTATGATGAGAAAGTGTGTGGGCGATCATTCATCAGTTGTTCCTTTAGAAGGGTTGCGAATTTTGGACACCTTATCTTATGAGGTAATCCAGGTTGAGATCTTGGATCGTCAAGTTCGTCGGTTGTAAACAAAGGATGTGGCTTAGGTAAAGTTTC
The DNA here is from genome assembly GCF_002878395.1 of Capsicum annuum. Classification (NCBI taxonomy): domain Eukaryota; kingdom Viridiplantae; phylum Streptophyta; class Magnoliopsida; order Solanales; family Solanaceae; genus Capsicum; species Capsicum annuum. The sequence goes on along the minus strand of NC_061113.1, from coordinate 105,958,113 downwards.
TTTGGAGGGACCATAAGGTTGAAGAGCCTACTTGGGAAGCAGAAAAGGTCATGAAGTCCAAGTATCCCCTTTTGTTTTCTGCTCTCAAAATTCGTACAGAAGTTATGTATTTTTCATCATACTTTTCTTTTCAACCTTTGTTATATGAAAGTTTAATTTCCGTACGTCCTTGTTTTCTAACTTATTTAAATGTTCGAATTAAGGTTTTGGTGTGTTAAATCATGCTTGTGATTGCCTTACCCGTCATTCGAGGATGAATGATCCAAGTGGGGGAGAATTTAAACACCCTGGTTTTGACCATTAGAAAATTCTTGAATATTGAAGCTTTTGGACATTATACGACTTGAGGTACTAGTCGTATGATGTTGTACGAATTAGGGTCCCTCCTCTTGTATGTTAATAGTATGGTTGGATTGATTTTCTATCTAAGATAAGATCTAACACCTTACTAGTCATTAGTTGGGATACGAATGGGATATTGCATAGTTGTATGGTACTGTAAGTCTTTTCAAAAGTAATATGTCTAGGGTATGAGTTATTGGGTACTTCTCATATGTTAAGATATGGTTTAGTCATGTATGGTTGTATGTTGGTCAGTATGGGGGTCCAAGATGATACTAGGGCAGGAGATAAGGGTACCACTTGTACCCTAGGGTACAATTTAGGGAGACGGGTCATACCCTCTAGTGTGTATGTTTTAGTTTTTAAGTTGGGGGTATTCCAAACATTTTCCACCTAAAAACCTTAAGTCCCCACATCTTACAACATTTTGTGGCCTTTCATTAACAACTATAGAAAGATCAAACACTCTAAAAACACTCTCCAAACTCTCTCTTGAAGATTGGGGCTATAGTTGTTCAAAGGTGTTTATCTTGAGGCTTAAGATTCAAGTTTCTTCCATGAATATTCTTTAATAAGGCTTGTGACTCTTCCCTCATTGTTAGTTCATAAATGTCATATGTTTTAAAGTTTGTTTACAATTTATAAATGGTGGTTTTGAAAATCAATCTTGAGGGTTTTGATGCATATGATTGAGTATTGCTTACTTTCTGTTTAACATGTGTTTATACATGTTTTTGTGATGGTTTGCACATGTGGGTGCTTGGTAATTGTGGTTTAATAAATCATTCTAGGTTTACCCTAAACTTGATGGGTTTTACCTCAATTTTGGTCTTAATAGTAGCATGCCCTTAAAGTGTTTCTGAAGATGTCTATGAAAACGAAGTAGTCACATGACATTGGTGTTTTGAACTAAGGCTTGGCCTAATGAATATGAATGGTTGGTAAATGGTTTTGTGATAGCCTTGTTGGTCATACAATGATCTAAATGGTAACCTTGGTGGTTTAAATTTTAAATGGGTTTGAGTCCCTAAATATTAACTTGATTTATGTCTTTGTTAGACAATGGGTTTGAGTCCCTAAACATTGAATTGAACAAGTGTCTTTGTTAGACGATGGGTTCGAGTACCAAAGTCAATTAAATGAATAGTTGATTGATAATGGTAATAGCATGCAGTATATTTGCAAGTAGTATTGGTATGGCGATACCAACGAAGTGCCTTTGATACGTAACTGACTAAATGGTTGTGTGTGTGGATTGATGATTTCAAATTGGGCTTTAAAGTGGGATGTACAGCTGGACTGTGAAAGTGGAGTCTAAAGGACTAACACTATAAACCACGCTAGCTGATATGGGTGTCTTATGATTGGGTGGTTTGAGGACCCCAAATGAATATATGAATGGGAGGTTTGAGTCCCCATAACGGATATAATGGTTCTTAAGTCACCTTAATTATGAAGGGAAGTTCAAGTCCCCTATAAAGGAATATATGAATATGGATATTCTGTAATTCATGCAGCTACACGCACTTGTGCCCTTCCAGCTAAGGGAGAGCTGGGCCCATATAGACCATGGGTTCCTTGTTATATGACGGCCATGCAATACAACACAGTTTAATGATTTCAAAGTTTCTGTTAACATTGTTCCCTATCCTGGCATAGTATAAATATATATGTAAATGTAAGTAGTATAAATATGTATGTATTGCATTGTTATATGCATTGATTGATTTGTTTGAAACTGTTGGCACTATTTTACCCATATCCATGAGTAACATGCTAGTGCTCTAACCATTAAACATCTTCGATGCTGTATCATCACGCGATGCAGTTGTTGGTCATACTATACCTTCTACTCATTGATCAAACTTCGGGAATAGCTTGTGTTGACTTGAAGTGGTGATCTTCCATAAATCAAAAGGTTCCATTTCTAGTTTTAGTTACTTATGTTTTCATCAGATAGTCTTGGACATTGGTTTTGGCTATGGTCCGGGCATGTCCCGACCATATTTTGTTTGATTTTAGATAAGGGCTTTGTTGAACCACTATGGTTGGTATGACCGGTGTCGGCAGTGGTGTTAACTTTGGCGTTGGAATTGGTATTGAAACTGATACTATATGACTTTATTTGATTTGTGATTGTTCCACTTTATAATGGTATGGATTCGGATATTATTTTGGTTTTTGTTATGGTTGTTAGTTGAAAAGATAGTTAGACTTGTTTGGGTTGGCAATGGTCATGGACATATCCCAAAGTCTTTGAGTTTATAGTTACTCTATCTTGTTATATGTTCCGAATTCATCCAACTCAGTGTTTATGATCAGAGTTTGGGCTTGAACCCTCCGGAACCGACTTCGAGGCCGCTATTAATGGCCGACTGCAAAGTGAAGAAGCCTGTGGGAACATTTTCAACAATCTTAAATCAAATACTTTGAAACAGTGTCATCCCCAATACCAATACCAATACCCATACTGACACCAATATTGATACCACCCATAGACAAACACCAAAGTCTAAGAAATTAGTTGGGACATGCCCCCGACCATAGACAAACACCAAAGTCTAAGAAATTATAAAAGTATGTAGAGAAGTCCATAACATGAAATATAGCCTTCGGGAGTATGGAAGCTCACCACTTTAATTTGACATAATGTTGTCCCTGAATCCACGTCTCTAAGCAGGAGTAGTATGGTCTATTCCTGCATTTGGTATAGAGGGTGGTGTCTGGTCCTTGTTATACTTGCGATGCCCATTACAACAAGGCCCTAGTTCGGGTCGTGTAAATAGGTGCCCTCACAATTCGATAGTTTGGGTTGTAAGAATTTTGTATCAAAGCCTAGTTTACCAGTATCTCAGTACAAGAGAGAATGTCAAATAGGATCCTAGGAAATAAGGTGTTGACGTTCACATATAATCTTTGGGAAGTTATAATACATTCTAGGAAATGTTGCACTTCTTTCTTTCTTCTCATGCGGCTTGTATAGTTATTTGTACGGGTTTAATCCAACTGGTATCTCTATAACAATAATTGGAATCTAGGCTACTTCAATTAGTAACTTGAGGAGTTCACAATTGGAACCAATTGGTATTTCTCTATAAGTATTAGAACTTATGATTTTTATGAATTATGATGTTAGTGGTTTGTTATAACTTTTTTGGTGTAATATAAGATGGGCTTGTGATTTGTACGGTTGGTGAATGTTGTAAGTTTCCATGATTGTGTGGTGTATGATAGAATTTTACAACTATTGTTATTAGTCTTGTTGGTAGTACCATAAAAGTTTAAATTGATACATATGGTTAATACCTTGGTACTTATGTAAATCTTAGTTGGTTGAATTATTATAAATTTTGAGAATTAGGAAAGATCATAACTTGGTTATGTGTTTATGGTTAAAGGAAACTATTGTTATGCAATTAAAATGAAAAATGGTATGCTAAATACTAGACATTATCTTATCATTGGTAAAATGGTAAGGGGAAAATAGTATAGAATTGTGGTAACTCTTATTTCAAATATTTGGTACTTGAATAAGTACCACGGAAAAAAATGTCTAGTATTGCTTGATAGTCGAAATTGTAGTATCAAAATTTTAGTGGTAATTCATGATTGTTACTTAAGAAAAATTTGGTTTGCTTTTGAATTTTGTAATAACTTGAAGGTTTAATTAATATAGGAACATCAGTCAAATAAATAGAAGGGTAAATATGGTAGCTTTTGACCTAACCGTTAAATGATTGATGTGGATGATGTTGCCTATTGACGTAACATATATATTTGAAAATTTGGCATGGTGGTTTTTACTGTTGATTAAGTAACTACTTGCATTGTGATAATAATGTATAGTATACAAGAAAATCACGAGATTATAGTGTTACCAAGCACCCTTGTAATTGTAAAACAGTAATTATATCTATCTATTGGTATAAATAGTCACCCATGTATTGATTAATAAAATTACATGTCATTAATAGGTTTTTTAACATTTCTCATCTGCTTAATATATGAAAATAATTATCAGTTAATAGTATCCCTTGAGAATGCATAATTGAATTCTAGGGTCCTTGCAATGAGATTGCTTGATTATGATCAATGATCCTTAGTTGTAGGGCCAATTGATAGAGTTAAGTTATTAGATTTATTCTTGAATATTCATGTCTCTCTTGTTGATCATGATAATACTTGGTTGTTATTTCTCCTTGATTGTTTGAGGCATGTTGATTCAGTAATTTGACTAAGTTTAAGCTAATTGTGGAGACAAAGGATTATGGTTTTCCTTGTTTGGTAAAGAATAAGTTTAGCATACAAAAATTTGAGTCTAGATTTTCCTCGGGTTGGGGGTTAGAGTTTTTAGGCTAGGTTAGTCTTGGACGAAATCTGAGCAAGGTAAGGTCTAGGATAATCTAGAAACTAATTGGGTAGGACATTTCAGAATTGAGTTTGGGTAAATAGTAATCCCGGTATTGAATATGACGTAAAGAGGTTAGTTTGAGATGTCTTAGATTTAGGAAAAGTAGTGAATGGGGGGAGTTTTGAAGAAAATAAAACATTCTGCCTCGCCCACATCGCCACACCGATGTGCATGTCTAATGTCTCCCAAACTACACATCCAAGAAAGTATAAAGTGAATTGCTTGTCAAATATAGAACCCAACACGGTTAGGGTCGATCCCATGAGGAGTAGGTCAAAAATCTATCACGAGCTTGATAATATAATTGGAAATAGCAGAATGTAAAAAGGGATTTTATGAAATAAGAGTCACAGTAACAATTGTTGGGTAGTGAGGGTTGTTGTCAATATGAGATGATCACTAAGATTATGTTCCCCTGACTTCGTAACTCCAGAGACTATTCGTGCTTGTAAAACTATATCAGTGCCTTTCATGCAAAATCTAACAAATTATGTATCACCTAACCATCTCTCGACCTTGGTTTGGGTGAATTCACTCATCTCTTAGAGTGTCCTATGACTAACCATTGTTTTTTGATCTCAAATTAACTATCTGCTCTCAGTCTCACGTTAATTTGAGGAAGGTTGATAGCTTCAAATTACTATTGTGATCACTTTTTTCTAGTATTTGCCTCTCTCTCTAGAAAGTATCGAATATCAATGAGTTCTAAACGTTTTAAATGTTAAGAAAGCAGTCAAAGTGAAGGAAACCCCAATACATGCAAGAACACCATTCAAGAATGACTTTGACCTTATCCTCCTTTGTTAATACATTAGGATTCCAAAAACCCTACTTATGGGGTTTAGCTACTCAAGTGTTTAAGAACAAACATTGACTCTATAAATAAAAGCAGAATGATGAAATTACAAAGAATAAAAATGAAAATCCAAAATCACAAATTAATTGTAAACCCTAAAAACAAAGAACAATAATTCAAAGATCAATAATGTATCTCAGAACTCAAAATAATGTCCAAAGTGTATATAGTGTGTAAACTATTGTAAAAGAGTCCAAAAAGTCATAAAACCTTCTAGGAGTATTTATAGATACAAATAGCATCTATCCTAAATAGTGTAGGAAAGTTGGATCAACCTCAACTCATGATTGGTAGGTTGGGTCATAGGTACAACCTACCAATTGTAGGGTAACTCATAGATATCATAATAGGCTTAAATCTTTCAAAATCTCAACTTACTAGTCAACTTACTATTAGTAGGTAGTACCTACCACCCATATGTTGACTAGTAAAAATCAGAATGAGCTTAAAATCTCCAGAACTCAGCCTACTACTGCTACCTATGATTGGTAGGTTGTACATACCAATCATCAGTAGAATAGTAAGTTGCTTTTTCACCAACGTTGTATCCTTTTGTCTGTATTTGCTTTGAACCCCGTTTTCTTATAAATATCAACACAAACACATATTATATCAAACAATAATACCTAAGTACTTGCATAATTTCCTTGTATTAAGCATCGAAAGATCCATAAAACAAAGGCACATCAATGCTCTCAACTTATAACGTTTGCATGACCTCATGCAACTAAAACATAACTAAACAAACGCGATGCTTAACTAACGGAAACCTAAGGAACGTATGACAATCAACTCATTTTAGATCAAATCTCTTATCTTTTCTTATTCTTAATTTTTAAAACTACTATGTAGATCAATGTAGCAAATTAGTATGACACAAAAAGAATTAAGTGATGGAATTAGATTAGAAACGAACAACCAAGCATGTGTGAAAATGACATTACCCAAATAAAGAAGTAGTTAACAATACAACCCATATACCCCCAAATCAAGGAAGTCCCAGCTCTCACAGTATCATAATACATGTTAATGCAGGTACTACATCAAATGCTCATGAGTTCAAACAATGTGCATAAAATACCACAGGCTTGCCCTTATTTTCAATACCTTAGTTTTTTTAACAGTTCGATATGGATCACTATAGGACTTTTTTAGGCTTGTAATGTAGGCTTAGGGATAGGTACGGTACATATGAAACGTAGTTACTCACCCTTCTTGAAACCACACTTACATTATTGGCTCCACTACTTATCCATGCTTCTTTTATTCTCCCTATTTCTCCTTTACTACTATTCAAATTGAGTGTGGTTTGGCAAGCCATCATATCCAGATTTATGCCTAAATAGAACATACACTCTAATGAAGTAAGGTGATGTTTCAATTTGGCAAAATGTCACAGGCCTGGAAAGCCATCACGCGAATAGTTATAGCAAAGGCAGCCAAATCATATTTTAATTTTGAATAAAATTTTCCTTCAACCTATAATACCTATTTTAGGATTTAAAATAGGCATCTTTCTTTACATGAAAAATTTCACATTAATTTTCTCTAAGTTTGACTGTTTGGAGTTTTGAAGATTTCATTTGGGTTTTTGAGAAGGATTAAATTTTTGAATTTCATATTTGTAAGAATTCTTCTTTTAATTATAAAACACATCTCTTTCTTCTTCTAAATAACTATGCATGGCTAAAAAATCTATGACAAGAGTTGTGAGATCCATGGAAAAATAACAATTTTAGGACTGATTTCAGTGTGGATTTTAATAATATATGTTAATGTATTGTTATTCCTTTAATTTTAATGAATTTTTTATGGTTGCAAATATTAGAACAATCCCTAGGTTTAACTTGCTTGAAATAAGGGGTTAAATTTGAGAAAAGCATTTAACAACAAGGATTCAAAATTTATAGCCTCCATCTAATAGGTAATACTCGAGAGTAATTAATAAACTTGGGGCTAAAATTGAGCTTTCTAATTTCATCACATTAAGTTAAAAATAATAAAAGGGAAAGTCATCTAATTATGTTAAGAAATGTTAGATATATATTTGTATTAAAAGAATCTATTGTTGATATTAACCAAAAAATGTTGTAGAGCCATAGTGAACAGAATCCTAGTTTGCTTTCTCTACTAATTCATATTTCTTTAATTTTGATGCTTTTAACTAGGAACAAATTAAATGTTGATTCCAATTCACCTATTACAGACCTGTTAATTTTATGGAAATCATAGACTAAAAGTCACTTTACTAACAAATGACTTAGTACTCACTATATTTCTGGTGGGATACGACCCTAACCTTTGTTGAATTATATATTTGATAACAACCACTTATACTTCTTACGAAAGGTGTAATTTCGACGTATAAAATTTTGAACTGGAGTCGGGAAATATTGTGTCCATTATGTTTGTTGTGTTTATTTGACTCTTAGTGATATTTCCTAATATTAAATTTGTTTGTTATTATTGTAATTGTAGAGTACTGACTTATGCATGACAACTAACCGAAGCTTCGGTGAACCATTTTACCTTATTTACCTATCAAGTAACTCATATCTAATAACTAAGCTGCGGTCAAATCCAAGAATGCTCTATCATGTAACTCATACATAGTAGCCTCTGTAAAGTTAACCATATATCCTACAATCAAGCTCATTACCAATGCAGCTCGGTCCCATGTTAACAGATTATTCATAACAATAAGACAGAAACAAAAATAAACCACGGTCCACTAAAACTTTATGGAAAAATTTGGTGTTGTCTTCTTAATCTCTAACTTTCCCTCAATCTAGAGGTGGATCTCCTAAATTGAAAATAAAGTTGGTGATCTATCTCTCCACCTCTAGATTCAGTCTCTTATGATCTACATCTCAGATTGCTTTTCTTCCCTGAGAAAACCTTAATCTCTGAAGGAATTCATAATCAGGCCCTAAAAAAACTCGGTGGATGGTTGTAACTAAAAGATACAACTGAACCGCTCTCACAAAAGTAGACTCTACCTGGGGGTGTGTTGTGCCTATGCCGCCACTAGGTGTAGTCAAAGCAACTATGGCAGTGTAAGAAATATATAACTCATGAAAAACAGATTGATTGTAAGAACCCTGGGGTCTAGTTATCCACTCTAGCTGGTATTGAATAAATGCAGCCCGTAGTTTTGGTTCCCCTACTATCCCTGATAACTCGATCCTCCTCTCAACAAAAATAGACCTCATAGGTCAACCTACTTCAGTAATAAATTTCTATCACTAATAAAGTACTTACACAGCTACGGTGTGTGTGGACTCAGAAGTTGGGTCAGTCCATGGTGAACTACGATGTAGAAAATCCTATGCATGGAGCTCTATGGATGGTGCTGGAAATGAGGGCACTTGATGTGACATCTGAGTTGTACCCTCTTCAGACTAGGGTTTGGTTGATGCTGACTTAGTAGTTGCTAATGTAGACTCATCTTATAACCCCTCCCCAGACTAAGATTCTTTTATAGTCTCCTCTTTTTATGAATGGAACTCAACCCCTCTTTATATGCCTCCTCTCTATCCTCGAACTAGGGAGAGGGTGGGGGTGAAGTCCTGGCTAACTTAATCCTCAGACTTAGGACTGGTATAGCTGTAGATGCTTAGACTCTAGCCTATATAGATATAGGATGAGTGCCATACTATCTCCATACTGGTAGTTGAATGCCTAGGGTAGCATCAACAATAGCCTCAGCTACAGCCTGTCTCTAGCCCATAGTCCATGGGGTTGTCGGTCTATCTGGGATCTAAAAAAGAAAGTTTTAGTTATGGGAGAAATATAAAGGAGTGCAAAATTGGAAAAAAATTAAAATTGTCACACTTTGAAATTTTCCCAAATTTTATATCCGTATATAGTAATCCGCCCATTCTAGTACAGTTTTGCACACACAACTTGTAACACTTTTCAAAATATAGGTAAGGCACACAAAGCTTTTGGGATTCATCAACTTCTTCCATTTAGGGCATGATCATATAGTTTTGATTTGAAGAACAATGCACCAATTTCAAGTTACAGATTATTCAGGGCTTCTTAATATATTTTTGTTGATTTTTACATAAATCGGAAGAAAATATGTATACTAACTGACTTATTTTTTATTAAGCGTAAAAATTTGCTAATGGGAGCCAAGAAATTTACCTTTGATTTGTAAGAAATGGAAGTATAAACTTGAACTATAGTAACCCTAGCCTTGGAGAATGTTTAAGCACACAAGTGATGGAATGAGGGATGAGTGATGCCTTTTATTGAATTTAAGAGGAAGTTGGAGAATTTAAATTTTAGATGGAGTTGGAAATTTTGAGATTAAGGGGCCTAAGGATTGGCTTTTAAAATTTTAAAAGTGGAGGTAGGTTGACTTTGGGTCAGGTCAAGCTTACTAAGATGACTATATTTTATGTACATGGTTAAAGGGAATATTTTGAAAAAAGCAAATTTATGAAAATGAATGATAATATATCTGATGTGATGGTAGATAAATTCAAGATACTTATTTTGTATGCACTTAGAAAT